>NW_027040451.1:17500-121134 GCF_034236695.1 Oncorhynchus nerka
CTCGTTCTCTAGCTCTCTCTCGTTCTCTAGCTCTCTCTCGTTCTCTTTCTCTAGCTCTCTCTTTCTCTAGCTCTCTTTCTCTAGCTCTCTTTCTCTAGCTCTCTTTCTCTAGCTCTCTCGTTCTCTTTCTCTAGCTCTCTCTCGTTCTCTTTCTCTAGCTCTCTCTCGTTCTCTAGCTCTCTTTCTCTTTATCTCTCTCTCATTCTCTTGAACACACACACTCTGTTTTCTCTCTCCCCCCATTCAGGAAGTAATCATCTTCCTCTTCTTTCGTCTCCAGGTGTTCTACGTGTGGTTTGACGCTCCTATTGGTTACCTGTCCATCACAGCCAACTACACTGACCAATGGGAGAAGTGGTGGAAGAACCCACAGCAGGTACAGTGTGTCTACCAATCAGGTCATACTATGTGATGTTTACAGCCTTCTCGTCTCTTTAAACCCAACTCCACCCAGCTGTAGACTTCAGTTCTACAACCTTCTAGTCTCCCAGTGGATCAACACTTAATCATATCAAATTCAACTAATTAGCTCAGTCAGGTGTGTTAATTCTGAAAACAATCCTTCATACATTGCAGACATCCAGGACTGAATTTCTGATATATTCCAGACATGTTTGGATCTGTAATTCCTGTATTCTACCACCAGGTAGAGCTGTATAACATGTAATTCCTGTATTCTACCACCAGGTGGAGCTGTATAACATCATGTAATTCCTGTATTCTACCACCAGGTAGAGCTGTATAACATGTAATTCCTGTATTCTACCAACAGGTGGAGCTGTATAACATCATGTAATTCCTTTATTCTACCACCAGGTGGAGCGGGTATAACATAATGTAATTCCTTTATTCTACCACCAGGTGGAGCTGTATAACATCATGTAATTCCTGTATTCTACCACCAGGTGGAGCTGTATAACATCATGTAATTCCTGTATTCTACCACATCATGTAATTCCTGTATTCTACCACCAGGTGGAGCTGTATAACATCATGTAATTCCTGTATTCTACCACATCATGTAATTCCTGGATTCTACCACCAGGTGGAGCTGTATAACTTCATGGCCAAGGACAATGTTCCGTTCCACAGTGTGGTGTTCCCCTGCTCTCTACTGGGAGCACAGGACAACTATACACTGGTCAACCACCTGGTGGCTACAGGTAACATACACACACACACACACACACATACATACATACATACATACATACATACACACACACACACACACACACACACACACACACACACACACACACACACATACATACATACATACATACATACATACACGCATACACACAAAGGGCTTTAGTGTTGGTGAAACTTGAAATCCTTATTAATATTATAGACAATACATTTCATATTTTAGATATTTCATTTTTAGTTTTCCCACTGCGGTTGTTGACTGTTCATGTTAAGCCGTTGTTACCCAGTTGAATCCACTTGCCGTTGTCAGTCGTGGTGGATAAGATGAAATGAACCACGTGTCGGTGTTTCCTCTCAGAGTACCTGAACTACGAGGACACCAAGTTCTCTAAGAGTCGAGGTGTTGGTGTGTTTGGTGACATGGCCAAGGATACGGGCATCCCCTCTGACGTGTGGCGATTCTACCTGCTGTACCTCCGTCCCGAGGGACAGGACTCGCCTTCTCCTGGGTCGACATGGCCACCAAGAACAACTCTGAGCTGCTCAATAACCTGGGCAACTTCATCAACAGGTACTGTAGCAGGACAGGTAGAGGATGGGCCTCAACAGGTTCTGGGTCAGAAGAGGTAGAGCCTGGGTTTCAACAGGTTCTGTAGCAGGAGAGGTAGAGGCTGGGTCTGTAGCAGGAGAGGTAGAGCTGGGTCTGTAGCAGGAGAGGTAGAGGCTGGGACTTAACAGGTTCTGTAGCAGGAGAGGTAGAGGATGGGTTCAACAGGTTCTGTAGCAGGAGAGGTAGAGGCTGGGTCTGTAGCAGGAGAGGTAGAGGCTGGGTCTGTAGCAGGAGAGGTAGAGGCTGGGTCTGTAGCAGGAGCGGTAGAGGCTGGGACTCAACAGGTTCTGTAGCAGGAGAGGTAGAGACTGGGACTCAACAGGTTCTGTAGCAGGAGAGGTAGAGGCTGGGACTCAACAGGTTCTGTAGCAGGAGAGGTAGAGGCTGGGTCTGTAGCAGGAGAGGTAGAGGCTGGGTCTGTAGCAGGAGGTAGAGGCTGGGTCTGTAGCAGGAGCGGTAGAGGCTGGGACTCAACAGGTTCTGTAGCAGGAGAGGTAGAGACTGGGACTCAACAGGTTCTGTAGCAGGAGAGGTAGAGGCTGGGACTCAACAGGTTCTGTAGCAGGAGAGGTAGAGGCTGGGTCTGTAGCAGGAGAGGTAGAGGCTGGGTCTGTAGCAGGAGAGGTAGAGGATGGGTTTCAACAGGTTCTGTAGCAGGAGAGGTAGAGCCTGGGTCTGTAGCAGGAGAGGTAGAGCCTGGGTCTGTAGCAGGAGAGGTAGAGGCTGGGTCTGTAGCAGGAGAGGTAGAGGCTGGGTTTCAACAGGTTCTGTAGCAGGAGAGGTAGAGGCTGGGTCTGTAGCAGGAGAGGTAGAGGCTGGGTCTGTAGCAGGAGAGGTAGAGGCTGGGTCTGTAGCAGGAGGGTAGAGGCTGGGTCTGTAGCAGGAGAGGTAGAGGCTGGGTCTGTAGCAGGAGAGGTAGAGGCTGGGTCTGTAGCAGGAGAGGTGGTAGAGGCTGGGTCTGTAGCAGGAGAGGTAGAGGCTGGGTCTGTAGCAGGAGAGGTAGAGGCTGGGTCTGTAGCAGGAGAGGTAGAGGCTGGGTCTGTAGCAGGAGAGGTAGAGGCTGGGTCTGTAGCAGGAGAGGTAGAGGCTGGGTCTGTAGCAGGAGGTAGAGGCTGGGTCTGTAGCAGGAGAGGTAGAGGCTGGGTCTGTAGCAGGAGAGGTAGAGGCTGGGTCTGTAGCAGGAGGGGTAGGAGGCTGGGTCTGTAGCAGGAGAGGTAGAGGCTGGGTCTGTAGCAGGAGGGGGTAGAGGCTGGGTCTGTAGCAGGAGAGGTAGAGGCTGGGTCTGTAGCAGGAGGGTAGAGGCTGGGTCTGTAGCAGGAGAGGTAGAGGCTGGGTCTGTAGCAGGAGAGGTAGAGGCTGGGTCTGTAGCAGGAGAGGTAGAGGCTGGGTCTGTAGCAGGAGAGGTGAGGCTGGGTCTGTAGCAGGAGAGGTAGAGGCTGGGTCTGTAGCAGGAGAGGTAGAGGCTGGGTCTGTAGCAGGAGAGGTAGAGGCTGGGTCTGTAGCAGGAGAGGTAGAGGCTGGGTCTGTAGCAGGAGAGGTAGAGGCTGGGTCTGTAGCAGGAGAGGGGAGGCTGGGTCTGTAGCAGGAGAGGTAGAGGCTGGGTCTGTAGCAGGAGAGGTAGATGCTGGGTCTGTAGCAGGAGAGGTAGATGCTGGGTCTGTAGCAGGAGAGGTAGATGCTGGGTCTGTAGCAGGAGAGGTAGAGGCTGGGTCTGTAGCAGGAGAGGTAGAGGCTGGGTCTGTAGCAGGAGAGGTAGAGGCTGGGTCTGTAGCAGGAGGTAGAGGTAGAGGCTGGGTCTGTAGCAGGAGAGGTAGAGGCTGGGTCTGTAGCAGGAGAGGTAGAGGCTGGGTCTGTAGCAGGAGAGGTAGAGGCTGGGTCTGTAGCAGGAGAGGTAGAGGCTGGGTCTGTAGCAGGAGAGGTAGAGGCTGGGTCTGTAGCAGGAGAGGTAGAGGACAAACAGCTGAATCTCTAAACCTGGAAATGTGTCATTTATTATTCAGGTTGTTGTGTTTTATTTTAAATCGTTAAATAAATGATAAGTATTGGAATTAATCATTTAAGCCCATCTAAGTGCTGAAGTCAACACATTGGGAAATGTAAGGAATTGCTTGTGATGAACTCTCTCTCCCCCCCCCCCTCCCTCTCTCTCTCTCTCTCTTCCTCCCTCTCTTCCCCCTCCCTCCGTCCCTTCCTCCGTCCCTCTCTCTCTCTCTCTCTTCGTCCCTCTCTTCCTCCCCTCTCCCTCCTCCCTCCCTCTCTCTCTCTCTCTCTCTCCTCCCTCTCCCTCCCTCCCTCCTCTCTCCCTCTCTTCCTCCCCTCTCCTCCCTCCCTCCCTCTCTTCCTCCCTCCCTCCCTCTCTTCCTCCCCTCTCCTCCCTCTCTTCCTCCCCTCTCCTCCCTCCCTCCCTCTCTTCCTCCCCTCTCCTCCCTCCCTCCCTCTCTTCCTCCCTCTCCTCCCTCCCTCCCTCTCTTCCTCCCCTCTCCCTCCCCCCTCCCTCTCTCCCTCTCTTCCTCCCCTCTCCTCCCTCCCTCCCTCTCTCCTCCCCTCTCCTCTCTTCCTCCCCTCTCCTCCCTCCCTCTCTCCTCTCCCTCTCTTCCTCCCCTCCTCCCTCCCTCCCTCTCTCCTCCCCTCTCCTCTCTTCCTCTCCTCTCTCCTCCCTCCCTCCCTCTCTCCTCCCCCCTCTCCTCTCTCCTCCCCTCTCCTCTCTTCCTCCCCTCTCCTCCCTCCCCTCCCTCTCCCTCTCCTCCCTCCCTCCCTCTCTTCCTCCCCTCTCCTCTCTTCCTCCCCTCTCCTCCCTCCCTCCCTCTCTCCTCCCCCTCTCCTCTCTTCCTCCCCTCTCCTCCCTCCCCTCCCTCTCTCTCCTCCCCTCTCCCTCTCCTCCCTCTCCTCTCTTCCTCCCTCTCCTCCCTCCTCCCTCTCTTCCTCTCCTCTCCTCCCTCCCTCCCTCTCTTCCTCCCCTCTCCTCTCTTCCTCCCCTCTCCTCCCTCCCCCCCCACCTCTCCCTCTCTCAGGGCTGGTATGTTTGTCAGTAAGTTCTTTGAGAGCTGTGTCCCTGCCATGGCTCTTCAGCAGGATGACAAGAGACTGTTGGCTCAGGTGGGATGGGAGCTGAAGCAGTACATTAACCTCATGGACAGAGTCAAGTAAGAACAAGTTGTTAAAATGCTGCTCGTCTCACACACACACACACACACACTTGCACTGACACAGTTTTAGGAGTGTCTGAAAAGAATGGAGAGTTGATGTTGAAGTCTATATTTTGTGTCGTGGTCTGGAGAGTTGATGTTGAAGTTTATATTTTGTGTCGTGGTCTGGAGAGTTGATGTTGAAGTTTATATTTTGTGTCGTGGTCTGGAGAGTTGATGTTGAAGTTTATATTTTGTGTCGTGGTCTGGAGAGTTGATGTTGAAGTTTATATTTTGTGTCGTGGTCTGGAGAGTTGATGTTTACATTTACATTACATTTAAGTCATTTAGCAGACGCTCTTATCCAGAGCGACTTACAAATGTTGAAGTTTTTATTTTGTGTCGTGGTCTGGAGAGTTGATGTTGAAGTTTATATTTTGTGTCGTGGTCTGGAGAGTTGATGTTGAAGTTTATATTTTGTGTCTTGGTCTGGAGAGTTGATGTTGAAGTTTATATTTTGTGTCTTGGTCTGGAGAGTTGATGTTGAAGTTTATATTTTGTGTCTTGGTCTGGAGAGTTGATGTTGATTTATATTTTGTGTCTTGGTCTGGAAATGTTGAAGTTTATATTTTGTGTCTTGGTCTGGAGAGTTGATGTTGAAGTTTATATTTTGTGTCTTGGTCTGGAGAGTTGATGTTGAAGTTTATATTTTGTGTCTTGGTCTGGAGAGTTGATGTTGAAGTTTATATTTTGGGTCTTGGTCTGGAGAGTTGATGTTGAAGTTTATATTTTGTGTCGGTCTGGAGAGTTGATGTTGAAGTTTATATTTTGTGTCGTGGTCTGGAGAGTTGATGTTGAAGTTTATATTTTGTGTCGTGGTCTGGAGAGTTGATGTTGAAGTTTATATTTTGTGTCTTGGTCTGGAGAGTTGATGTTGAAGTCTATATTTTGTGTCTTGGTCTGGAGAGTTGATGTTGAAGTCTATATTTTGTGTCTTGGTCTGGAGAGTTGATGTTGAAGTCTATATTTTGTGTCTTGGTCTGGAGAGTTGATGTTGAAGTTTATATTTTGTGTCTTGGTCTGGAGAGTTCGTGTTGAAGCAGCACCACCATAATGTACAACACACTTTGAAATAAGTGTTGCTGATTCTGTTCTGTTCACCCTATCAGGTTCTGTTCTGTTCACCCTATCAGGTTCTGTTCTGTTCACCCTATCAGGTTCTGTTCTGTTCTGTTCACCCTATCAGGTTCTGTTCTCTGTTCACCCTATCAGGTTCTGTTCTGTTCACCCTATCAGGTTCTGTTCTGTTCACCCTATCAGGTTCTGTTCTGTTCACCCTATCAGGTTCTGTTCTGTTCTGTTCACCCTATCAGGTTCTGTTCTGTTCACCCTATCAGGTTCTGTTCTGTTCACCCTATCAGGATCTGTTATGTTCACCCTATCAGGTTCTGTTCTGTTCACCCTATCAGGTTCTGTTCTGTTCACCCTATCAGGTTCTGTTCTGTTCACCCTATCAGGATCTGTTCTGTTCACCCTATCAGGTTCTGTTCTGTTCTGTTCACCCTATCAGGTTCTGTTCTGTTCACCCTATCAGGATCTGTTCTGTTCTGTTCACGCTATCAGGATCCGTGATGCCCTGAAGTGTATCCTCAACATCTCTCGCCACGGTAACCAGTACATCCAGGTCAACGAACCCTGGAAGAAAATTAAAGGAGACGAAACAGACAGGTTTGTCTGTCTGTCTGTCTGTCTGTCTGTCTGTCTGTCTGTCTGTCTGTCTGTCTGTCTCTCTCTCTACAGGTCACACATCTTGCTGCTGTGATGCACGCTGTGGAATTTCAACCAGTAGATATGGGAGTTTATCAAAATTGGATTTGTTTCCAAATTATTTTTGTGGATCTGTGTGATCTGGGGGGAATATGTCTCTCTAATATGGTTAAACATTTAGCAGGAGGTTAGGAAGTGCAGCTCAGTTTCCACCTCATTTTGTGGGCAGTGAGCACATAGCCTGTCTTCTCTTGAGAGCCAGGTCTGCCTACGGCGGCCTTTCTCAATAGCAAGGCTATGCTCACTGAGTCTGTACATAGTCAAAGCTTTCCTTAAGTTTGGGTCAGTCACAGTGGTCAGGTATTCTGCCGCTGTGTACTCTCTGTTTAGGGCCAAATAGCATTCTAGTTTGCTCTGTTTTTGTTAATTCTTTCCAATGTGTCAAGTAATTATCTTTTTGTTTTCTCATGATTTGGTTGGGTCTAATTGTGCTGCTGTCCTGGGGCTCTGTGGGGTCTGTTTGTGTTTGTGAACAGAGCCCCAGGACCAGCTGGGGGACTCTTCTCCAGGTTCATCTCTCTGTAGGTGATGGCTCTGTAGGGTGTGTTTGTGTTTGTGAACAGAGCCCCAGGACCAGCTTGCTTAGGGGACTCTTCTCCAGGTTCATCTCTGTAGGGTGTGTTTGTGAACAGAGCCCCAGGACCAGCTTGCTTAGGGGACTCTTCTCCAGGTTCATCTCTCTGTAGGTGATGGCTCTGTAGGGTGTGTTTGTGTTTGTGAACAGAGCCCCAGGACCAGCTTGCCTCTTCTCCAGGTTCATCTCTCTGGACCAGAGCCCCAGGACCAGCTTGTTTAGGGGACTCTTCTCCAGGTTCATCTCTCTGTAGGTGATGGCTTTGTAGGGTGTGTTTGTGTTTGTGAACAGAGCCCCAGGACCAGGCTTGTGGGGACTCTTCTCCAGGTTCATCTCTCTGTAGGGTGTGTTTGTGAACAGAGCCCCAGGACCAGCTTGCTTAGCTCTTCTCCAGGTTCATCTCTCTGTAGGTGATGGCTCTGTGGGGTGTGTTTGTGTTTGTGAACAGAGCCCCAGCCCAGCTGGCAGAGGGACTCTTCTCCAGGTTCATCTCTCTGTAGGTGATGGCTCTGTGGGGTGTGTTTGTGTTTGTGAACAGAGCCCCAGCACCAGCTGGCAGGGGACTCTTCTCCAGGTTCATCTCTCTGTAGGTGTGTTTGTGAACAGAGCCCCAGGACCAGCTTGCTTAGGGGACTCTTCTCCAGGTTCATCTCTCTGTAGGTGATGGCTTTGTTATGGAAGGCTTGTGAATCGCTTCCTTTTAGGTGGTTATAGAATTTAACGGCTCTTTTCTGGATTTTGATCATTAGCGGGTATCGGCCTAATTCTGCTCTGCATGCAGAGTCTCAATTTGGTTTTCGTCTCATTTTGTAAATTCTTGGTTGGTGAGCGGACCCCAGACCTCACAACCATAAAGGGCAATAGGTTCTATAATTGATTCAAGTATTTTTTTAGCCAGATCCTTAATTGGCATGTTGACTTTTCTCTCTCTTTCACTCTGTCCCTCTCTCTGTCCTCCTCCCTCTCAGTAATGCCCTCCCTCCCTCTCTCTCTCAGTATGCCCTCCCTCCCTCTCTCTCTCAGTAATGCCCCCCCTCCCTCCTCTCTCTCTCTCAGTAATGCCCTCCCTCCCTCTCTCTCTCAGTAATGCCCTCCCTCTCT
The DNA here is from genome assembly GCF_034236695.1 of Oncorhynchus nerka. Classification (NCBI taxonomy): domain Eukaryota; kingdom Metazoa; phylum Chordata; class Actinopteri; order Salmoniformes; family Salmonidae; genus Oncorhynchus; species Oncorhynchus nerka. The sequence goes on from NW_027040451.1 coordinate 25,890, forward strand.
CTCTCTCAGTAATGCCCTCCCCTCTCTCTCTCAGTAATGCCCTCCCTCCCTCTCTCTCTCAGTAATGCCCTCCCTCCCTCTCTCTCTCAGTAATGCCCTCCCTCCCTCTCTCTCTCAGTAATGCCCTCCCTCCCTCTCTCTCTCAGTAATGCCCTCCCCCTCTCTCTCTCAGTAATGCCCCCCTCCCTCTCTCTCTCTCAGTAATGCCCTCCCTCCCTCTCTCTCTCAGTAATGCCTCCCCTCCCCTCTCTCTCTCAGTAATGCCCTCCCTCCCTCTCTCTCTCTCAGTAATGCCCTCCCTCCCTCTCTCTCCCTCCCTCTCTCTCTCAGTAATGCCCTCCCTCCCTCTCTCTCAGTAATGCCCTCCCTCCCTCTCTCTCTCAGTAATGCCCTCCCCCTCTCTCTCTCTCTCTCTCTCTCTCAGTAATGCCCCCCCCCTCCTCTCTCTCAGTAATGCCCTCCCTCCCTCTCTCTCTCAGTAATGCCTCCCCCTCTCTCTCTCAGTAATGCCCCCCCCTCTCTCTCTCTCAGTAATGCCCCCCCCTCCCTCTCTCTCTCTCTCAGTAATGCCCCCTCCCTCTCTCTCAGTAATGACCTCCCTCCCTCTCTCTCTCAGTAATGCCCTCCCTCCCTCTCTCTCTCAGTAATGCCCTTCCTCCCTCTCTCTCTCTGTGAATGTGGCGTGCCTGCTGTCCCCCTCTCTCTCTCAGTAATGCCACCCCCCCCTCTCTTCCAGGCAGCGATCGGGTACAGTGACCGGTGTGTCTGTGAATGTGGCGTGCCTGCTGTCCCCCTCTCTCTCTCAGTAATGCCCCCTCTCTTCCAGGCAGCGATCGGGTACAGTGACCGGTGTGTCTGTGAATGTGGCGTGCCTGCTGTCCCCCTCTCTCTCAGTAATGCCCCCCCCCCTCTCTTCCAGGCAGCGATCGGGTACAGTGACCGGTGTGTCTGTGAATGTGGCGTGCCTGCTGTCCGTCATGCTCCAGCCCTACATGCCAACGGTCAGTCAGACCATCCGCCAGCAGCTGAACGCTCCGCCCTCCGTTACCGGGACCCTGCTGCAGGGCACAGGGAACTTTGTCTGCTCTCTGCCCGCCGGGCATCACATTGGCACGGTGAGGAGAGATCGGTTAGATATGAACACATTGGCACGGTGAGGAGAGATCGGTTAGATATGAACACATTGGCACAGTGAGGAGAGATCTGTTAGATATGAACACATTGGCACGGTGAGGAGAGATCGGTTAGATATGAACACATTGGCACAGTGAGGAGAGATCTGTTAGATATGAACACATTGGCACGGTGAGGAGAGATCGGTTAGATATGAACACATTGGCACGGTGAGGAGAGATCGGTTAGATATGAACACATTGGCACAGTGAGGAGAGATCTGTTAGATATGAACACATTGGCACGGTGAGGAGAGATCGGTTAGATATGAACACATTGGCACGGTGAGGAGAGATCGGTTAGATATGAACACATTGGCACGGTGAGGAGAGATCTGTTAGATGTGAACACATTGGCACAGTGAGGAGAGATCTGTTAGATGTGAACACATTGGCACAGTGAGGAGAGATCTGTTAGATATGAACACATTGGCACATGAAGATCTGTTAGATGTAACACATTGGCTGAGGAGAGATCTGTTGATGTTTGGCATTGAGAGACTCTGTTAGCTCACATTGGCACAGTGAGGAATCTTCTTGATGTTGATTAGGAGACTCTGTTAGATATGCACATTGGCACGGTGATAATCTTCTTGATCACATTGGGCATTTGGAGGACATATTTTTATTTTTATATTGGCACGGTGAGGTCTGATTTTGGCACTATAGAATCGTTGTCTAACATTGGCAACTCCTGAGGTCTGTTAGATATGAACACTTGGCTCGGTGAGTGATCCCTTAGATGTGAACACATTGGCACGGTGAGGAGAGATCTCTTAGATATGAACAGAGGGAAATTAATCATGTGTTCCATTATATTTCTACGATGTTGATGTTGATTAGAGACTCTCTCTTAGCAGTATAATCTTCTTGATGTTGATTAGAGACTCAGTAGCTCTTAGCAGTATAATCTTCTTGTCTTGGAGACATTTGGGCATTTCTGTCCATATTTTATTTTTATATCTATATCTAATCATATATATCCATATTACTTGTCTGATTTTGTACTATAAAGTTGTCTAAATTCCAACTCCTTCATGTCCCTGTCTCGCTCTGTCCCTGTCTCTCTCTATCCCTGTCTCTCTCTGTCCCTGTCTCTCTCTGTCCCTGTCTCTCTCTGTCCCTGTCTCTCTCTGTCTCTCTCTGTCCCTGTCTCTCTTTGTCCCTGTCTCTCTCTGTCCCTGTCTCACTCTGTCCCTGTCTCTGTCTCTCCCTGTCTCTGTCTCTCCTGTCTCTGTCTCTCTCTATCCCTGTCTCTCTCTGTCCCTGTCTCTCTCTGTCCCTGTCTCTCTCTGTCCCTGTCTCTCTCTGTCCCTGTCTCTCTCTGTCCCTGTCTCTCTCTGTCCCTGTCTCTCCCTGTCTCTCTCTGTCCCTGTCTCTCTCTGTCTCTGTCTCTCTCTGTCCCTGTCTCTCTCTGTCCCTGTCTCTCTCTGTCCCTGTCTCTCTCTGTCCCTGTCTCTGTCTCTCTCTGTCCCTGTCTCTCTCTGTCCCTGTCTCTCTCTGTCTCTCTCTGTCCTTGTCTCTCTCTCTGTCCCTGTCTCTCTCTGTCCCTGTCTCTCTCTGTCTCTGTCTCTCTCTGTCCCTGTCTCTCTCTGTCTCTCTCTGTCCCTGTCTCTCTGTCCCTGTCTCTCTCTGTCCCTGTCTCTCTCTGTCCCTGTCTCTCTCTGTCCCTGTCTCTCTCTGTCCCTGTCTCTCTCTGTCTGTCCCTGTCTCTCTCTGTCCCTGTCTCTCTCTGTCCCTGTCTCTCTCTGTCTCTGTCTCTCATTTCTCTGTCCCTCTCTGTCTCTGTCTTTTATCTCTCTCCTGTCTCTCTTGTCCCTGTTTCAACCCTGTCTCTCTCTGTCCCTGTCTCTCTCGGTCCCTGTCTCTCTTGTCCCTGTCTGTCCCTGTCTCTCTCTGTCCCTGTCTCTCTCTGTCCCTGTCTCTCTCTGTCCCTGTCTGTCCCTGTCTCTCCCTGTCTCTCTCTGTCCCTGTCTCTCCTGTCTCTCTCTCTGTCCCTCTCTCCTCCTCAAATCCACAGTCCCTGTCTCTCTCTCTGTCCCTGTCTCTCCCTGTCGCCTCTCCTCCTCCATCCCTCCTCAAATCCACAGGGCAGGCTCTGTCCCTGTCTCTCCCTGTCCCTGTCTCTCCACTGTCCCTGTCTCTCTCTGTCCCTGTTACTCTGTCCCTGTCTAACTCTGTCTCTCTCTGTCCCTGTCTCTCACTGTCCCTGTCTTCTCTGTCCCTGTCTGTCCCTGACTCTCCCAAAGTCCCTGTCTCTCTCTGTCCCTGTCCCTGTCTCTCCCTGTCTCTCTCTCTGTCCCATTTGTCCCTGTCTCTCCCTGCCCTGTCTTTACTCTGTCCTGTCTCTCCCTGTCCCTGTCTCTCTCTGTCCCTGTCTCTCTCTGTCCCTGTCTCTCTCTGTCCCTGTCTCTCTCTGTCCCTGTCTCTCTCTGTCCCTGTCTCTCTCTCTGTCCCTGTCTCTCTCTCTGTCCCTGTCTCTCCCTGTCTCTCTCTCTGTCCCTGTCTCTCTCTGTCCCTGTCTCTCTCTCTGTCTCTGTCCCTGTCTCTCTCTGTCTCTCTCTCTCTCTGTCCCTGTCTCTCTCTGTCCCTGTCTCGCTCTGTCCCTGTCTCGCTCTGTCCCTGTCTCGCTCTGTCCCTGTCTCGCTCTGTCCCTGTCTCGCTCTGTCCCTGTCTCTCTCTCTGTCCCTGTCTCTCCCTGTCTCTCTCTCTGTCCCTGTCTCTCTCTGTCTCTCCCAAAGTCTCTCTCGCTCTCTCACTCCGATTGACAGGTCAGCCCGTTGTTCCAGAAACTAGATCCGAACAGATTGAGTCTCTGAAGAAGAGGTTTGGAGGACAGCAGGTCAGTACAGTGGTGAAGGTTAAACGATGACAGACTAAAATAGTGTAAATTAGATACTGGTAGTGAAAGGAACATTTACTTGAACCAAAAAGAGTGTTTTTATACAATTCCAGGATGGTTACTTTGATATTTCAACAGGTAGGTAGATGAAATGCCAAACGGACAACGGTCATATTGTTCAGTGGTATTGTCCTCAGACAGTGCTGCTCTCTTAGCTTAGTGTATTATAATAAGAATTATATTATAAGGCTCAAGACGGTTTCAAGAAGGGGTGCGTTGATGCGACCTTGAATAGGTGCAGGGGAATCGATGATCTCTCCTCCTCCATCCCTCCTCAAATCCACAGTGGCAGGGCAGCCGTTTTGTTTTTTTAAAATTCAGGAGTGGGCCTTTTATCTAAATCTTGTCACTCAATCCCTCCTTCCAGCCAGAGGACTGTTAGAAGAAGCCAAACCGGGTATCTCACCTTGCTGTGTGTTCTGTATGGAGTGATACAATTGGTGTTCACTTAACATTACTGTAGACACTTAATGCTCCATATTACTGTAGACACTGTTAACACTCCATATTACTGTCACTGTTAACACTCCAGTGTTGAGTGAAAGAGCGGGAAGACTGAGGAACAAAGGGAAAATCTGTGCTATCGTAAATACAATATCCTATGCATTCTAAATTACTGCCCATTTGGAAAAGGAAAATGCAATAAATATTTACTCTGAGCTGCGCTTTAATAGGTTAGTGGTAGATGGAAGGCCGTGTTGCCCAACAGAGTCCTTTGTCCTTTGAAAAGTGTCTCTTCTGAGTGAAATGTACTACGTTGTAGTGTCGTCATTGTGTGGTAGATGGGATACTCTGTCCTTTCCTAGCCCAGCCTTTTCAGCTGCTGTTGCTAACTCAACGGCTAGGAGGTATCACTTCTGAGCGCGAATAAGAGTTCAAAGTTCACACCTGTGGCAGAACCAAAGCTCACGCTGAGGTTGGCTTCGTTTGTAGTTGACATGTTAGTCCTTTTCAACATATGGACCGCCATCCTCGGAACAGGAGGTTATATTGTCGTCAAGGCTTTATATAGGAAAGGAGAGTCTCGTGTTTCATTGGTTATAACCAATGTCTCTTCACGTGGGTGGGCCACTGATTGAGCCCTAACTTACTGAAAACCCAAATCTCTCATTTGGAAGCTAAAATTACATTTGAATCTTTTCACCAATAATTTCATATTCAAACATATTTCAATTGAACAACAATTCCATGTGAATCCGATAACTCTGATGTGTAGACTTGCCACTGTAGAGTTTGTCATCTTATCATTGATGAGAATGTCTCAGATGACAATTTCTGACATCATATTCATTAAGTACCACCACATATGTTCAATTGGTAATTACCAGAATATAGTTCACCCCTCTCTACCATGTTCCCAGAATCTCTATGTTTAAAAGGATTTTCAATAGTCACATCAGTAGGGTAGAGAGAGGAAAAAGAGGGGTATTTATGACTGTCATAAAACCCCTACCAGGCCAAAGGTGCGACACTGTTAACACTCCATATTACTGTTAACTCCATATTACTGGGAGACACTGTTAACACTCCATATTACTGTAGACACTGTTAACACTCCATATTACTGTAGACACTGTTAACACTCCATATTGGTGTTCCGTTCTACCATGTGTGGCCCATATTGGTGTTCCGTTCATGTGTGGCCCTATTGGTGTTCCGTTCATGTGTGGCCCATATTGGTGTTCCATTCATGTGTGGCCCATATTGGTGTTCCTGTTCATGTGGGCCCATATTGGTGTTCCGTTCATGTGTGGCCCATATTGGTGTTCCGTTCATGTGGGCCCATATTGGTGTTCCGTTCATGTGTGGCCCAATTGGTGTTCCAGTTCAAGGTGCCCATATGTTTTCATTAATGCACACTAACTCATACTAAACAATTAGATTTTATCGCTCCGGATAAAATAAGAAAATGTGTGCTTTTATTTAATTTATTTTTGAGGGAATGAAAATGTCTTAGTTTTGTTGTTCCCATTAACTCATTAACATTGTATGATAGCTTTCTTAACAACAAATGTTTATTTTCTGAGAATGAAATGCTACTAGTGATTGTTGGAGAAGAATTGCTCTAACATCTGAAACCCGCTATTCTAGCCAAAGACGACAGCCCAGCCTGATGTCAACGCCCAGGGGCCAAGGTGCTAGCTTCAGGTCCGGCTGCTCAGACTGCAGTGAGCAGGGTGCAGACACTGAGAGAGCCAGGGAGTTAACACTGGCGGTGGCAGAACCTGCTAAGATGGGGGAGAAGGTGCTAATTAGGAATTAGTCTGAAACAATGGAAGTTTAAGCAATTAAAGAAGGTGCTAGTCCCCTAAGACAGTTACAGAGTAACCTGATTTTCTTCCCAGATGTCTAGTTTGTATGTCGTCCTGGTATTGCTCTATGTTCCCAATGGGGATATTGTGCTAATGTGGATGATTCCTGATGCTCAACGTGCCTCTCTGATCAAATAGGGGGAGAACGTGATATTGGTCCTGATGACTGACTCTTCTATTCTGCATTATTTCTGCTCCACTAGACAGGGGGATTAAGGTGACTAGTTGGTAATGTTGTCAGTCTGACCTGTTGTCTACCAGGGAGAGAAGGTGTTCATTAATTAACTGACTAGTTGGTAATGTCGTCAGTCTGACCTGTTGTCTACCAGGGAGAGAAGGTGTTCATTAATTAACTGACTAGTTGGTAATGTTGTCAGTCTGACCTGTTGTCTACCAGGGAGAGAAGGTGTTCAGTCTAATTAACTGACTAGTTGGTAATGTCGTCAGTCTGACCTGCTGTCTACCAGGGAGAGGTGGTTGTTGATTAATTAACTGACTAGTTGGTAATGATGTCAGTCTAACCTGCTCTCTGATCTCTACCAGGGGGAGAAGGTGCTAGTTGGTAATGTCGTCAGTCAGTGCTAGTTGGTAATGATGTCAGTCTAACCTGCTCTCTGCTCTCTACCAGGGGGAGAAGGTGCTAGTTGGTAATGTCGTCAGTCTAACCTGCTCTCTGTCAGGGGGAGAAGGTGCTAGTTGGTAATGTCGTCAGTCTGACCTGCTCTCTACCAGGGGGAGAAGGTGCTAGTTGGTAATGTCGTCAGTCTAACCTGCTCTCTACCAGGGGGAGAAGGTGCTAGTTGGTAATGTCGTCAGTCTAACCTGCTCTCTGCTCTCTACCAGGGGGAGAAGGTGCTAGTTGGTAATGTCGTCAGTCTAACCTGCTCTCTGCTCTCTACCAGGGGGAGAAGGTGCTAGTTGGTAATGTCGTCAGTCTAACCTGCTCTCTGCTCTCTACCAGGGGAGACGGTGCTAGTTGGTAATGTCGTCAGTCTAACCTGCTCTCTGCTCTCTACCAGGGGGAGAAGGTGCTAGTTGGTAATGATGTCAGTCTAACCTGCTCTCTGCTCTCTAACAGGGGGAGAAGGTGCTAGTTGGTAATGTCGTCAGTCTGACCTGTTGTCTACTAGGGGGAGAAGGTGCTAGTTCGTAATGTCGTCAGTCTAACCTGCTCTCTGCTCTCTACCAGGGGGAGAAGGTGCTAGTTGGTAATGTCGTCAGTCTAACCTGCTCTCTACCAGGGGGAGAAGGTGCTAGTTGGTAATGTCGTCAGTCTAACCTGCTCTCTACCAGGGGGAGACGGTGCTAGTTGGTAATGATGTCAGTCTAACCTGCTCTCTGCTCTCTACCAGGGGGAGAAGGTGCTAGTTGGTAATGTCGTCAGTCTAACCTGCTCTCTGATCTCTACCAGGGGGAGAAGGTGCTAGTTGGTAATGTCGTCAGTCTAACCTGCTCTCTACCAGGGGGAGACGGTGCTAGTTGGTAATGATGTCAGTCTAACCTGCTCTCTGCTCTCTACCAGGGGGAGAAGGTGCTAGTTGGTAATGTCGTCAGTCTAACCTGCTCTCTAACAGGGGGAGAAGGTGCTAGTTGGTAATGTCGTCAGTCTGACCTGCTCTCTACCAGGGGGAGAAGGTGCTAGTTGGTAATGTCGGACCTGTTCTCTGCTCTCTAAGGGGAGAAGGTCCAGAAGGCAGAAGGCAAAAAACTGTGATTGGAGCAGAGGTCACCAAACTACTGGACCTGAAGAAACAGCTGTCCCTGGCTGAGGGAAAGGACCCAGAACCAGTGCTGACAAAAGGCAAGAAGAACGCCCAGCCTGCCACGACCCCAGCTTCAGGTCCGGCTGCTCAGACTGCAGTGAACGGCGCAGACGCTGAGAGAGCCAGGGAGTTAACACTGGCTGTGGCAGAACAGGTAAGATGGGGGGGGACGAATGTAACGAATTAGGAATTAGGGGTGAAACAATGAAATAACTGGCCCCTAAGACATGATTTTCACCAGAAATGTCTTGTTACTTTGCCATGCGGGACATAGTCATGTGTAAAGTGACACAACCATAGCATTTCAAGTCATGTCCATGTATCCATGGGTGGGCTTGAGGTAATGAGGACTATCTAGCTGGTATTAATGACCCGACTTCACATAACACGCCCAATAAGGGCACAAACCACTGTTTTTCAATAGAGAACTAAGTTTCAATTACGTAAATGGCTACAGTGAGCTAACTGTTACCCACTTCTACACCTGACCCCTCAGCCAGCTAACTTCTACACCTGACCCCTCAGCCAGCTAACTGTTACCCACTTCTACACCTGACCCCTCAGCCAGCTAACTGTTACCCACTTCTACACCTGACCCCTCAGCCAGCTAACTTCTACACCTGACCCCTCAGCCAGCTAACTTCTACACCTGACCCCTCAGCCAGCTAACTGTTACCCACTTCTACACCTGGCCCCTCAGCCAGCTAACTTCTACACCTGACCCCTCAGTGAGCTAACTGTTACCCACTTCTACACCTGGCCCCTCAGCCAGCTAACTGTTACCCACTTCTACACCTGACCCCTCAGCCAGCTAACTGTTACCCACTTCTACACCTGACCCCTCAGTGAGCTAACTGTTACCCACTTCTACACCTGACCCCTCAGTGAGCTAACTTCTACACCTGACCCCTCAGCCAGCTAACTTCTACACCTGACCCCTCAGCCAGCTAACTTCTACACCTGACCCCTCAGCCAGCTAACTTCTACACCTGACCCCTCAGCCAGCTAACTGTTACCCACTTCTACACCTGACCCCTCAGCCAGCTAACTGTTACCCACTTCTACACCTGACCCCTCAGCCAGCTAACTGTTACCCACTTCTCTACCTGACCCCTCAGCCAGCTAACTTCTACACCTGACCCCTCAGCCAGCTAACTTCTACACCTGACCCCTCAGTGAGCTAACTGTTACCCACTTCTACACCTGGCCCCTCAGCCAGCTAACTTCTACATCTGACCCCTCAGTGAGCTAACTGTTACCCACTTCTACACCTGACCCCTCAGCCAGCTAACTGTTACCCACTTCTACACCTGACCCCTCAGTGAGCTAACTTCTACACCTGACCCCTCAGCCAGCTAACTTCTACACCTGACCCCTCAGCCAGCTAACTTCTACACCTGACCCCTCAGCCAGCTAACTGTTACCCACTTCTACACCTGACCCCTCAGCCAGCTAACTGTTACCCACTTCTCTACCTGACCCCTCAGCCAGCTAACTTCTACACCTGACCCCTCAGCCAGCTAACTGTTACCCACTTCTACACCTGACCCCTCAGCCAGCTAACTGTTACCCACTTCTCTACCTGACCCCTCAGCCAGCTAACTTCTACACCTGACCCCTCAGCCAGCTAACTTCTACACCTGACCCCTCAGTGAGCTAACTGTTACCCACTTCTACACCTGGCCCCTCAGCCAGCTAACTTCTACACCTGACCCCTCAGCCAGCTAACTGTTACCCACTTCTACACCTGGCCCCTCAGTGAGCTAACTGTTACCCACTTCTACACCTGACCCCTCAGTGAGCTAACTTCTACACCTGACCCCTCAGCCAGCTAACTGTTAGCTCACTGAGGGGCCACTGAGGCTGGCTGAGGGGTCAGGTGAAGTGGGTAACAGATGGCCCCTGAGGCCAGGTGTAAGTGGTATCTGTTACCCACTTCTACACCTGACCCCTCAGCCAGCTAACTTCTACACCTGGCCCCTCAGTGAGCTAACTGTTACCCACTTCTACACCTGGCCCCTGGGTGAGCTTGACACCTTGTGCAGACCAAGTGAAGGGGCCTTTAGATATTGATTTATCAGTTTTTCATGACGACAGTCTAGCTAGTAATGATTTAATTAGTTGATAATACTGACTCACTGTGTTCAACCACTGGGTTATCTATGGCAGGTGGAGAAGGTGTTCATTAATTAACTGACTAGTTGGTAATGTCGTCAGTCTAACCTGTTGTCTACTAGGGGAAAGGTGCTAGTTGGTAATGTCGTCAGTCTAACCTGCTCTCTGCTCTCTACCAGGGGAAAGGTGCTAGTTGGTAATGTCGTCGGTCTAACCTGCTCTCTGTCAGGGGAGAAGGTGCTAGTTAGTAATGTCGTCGGTCTAACCTGCTCTCTGTCAGGGGGAGAAGGTGCTAGTTGTAATATCGTCAGTCTAACCTGCTCTCTGCTCTCTACCAGGGAGGACGGTGCTAGTTGGTAATGTCGTCCAGTCTAACCTGCTCTCTGCTCTCTACCAGGGGGAGACGGTGCTAGTTGGTAATGTCGTCAGTCTAACCTGCTCTTTGCTCTCTACCAGGGGAGAAGGTGCTAGTTGGTAATGTCGTCAGTCTAACCTGCTCTCTGCTCTCTAACAGGGGAGACGGTGCTAGTTGGTAATGTCGTCAGTCTAACCTGCTCTCTGCTCTCTACCAGGGGAGACGGTGCTAGTTAGTAATGTCATCAGTCTAACCTGCTCTCTGCTCTCTACCAGGGAGAAGGTGCTAGTTGGTAATGTCGTCAGTCTAACCTGCTCTCTGCTCTCTAACAGGGGAAGACGGTGCTAGTTGGTAATGTCGTCAGTCTAACCTGCTCTCTACCAGGGGAGAAGGTGCTAGTTAGTAATGTGTCGTCAGTCTAACCTGCTCTCTGCTCTCTACCAGGGGAGAAGGTGCTGGTTGGTAATGTCGTCAGTCTAACCTGCTCTCTGCTCTCTACCAGGGGAGAAGGTGCTAGTTAGTAATGTCGTCAGTCTAACCTGCTCTCTGCTCTCTACCAGGGGAGAAGGTGCTAGTTGGTGTCGTCAGTCTGACCTGCTCTCTACCAGGGGGAGAAGGTGCTAGTTAGTAATGTCGTCAGTCTAACCTGCTCTCTGCTCTCTACCAGGGAGAGACGGTGCTAGTTAGTAATGTCGTCAGTCTGACCTGCTCTCTACCAGGGGAGAAGGTGCTAGTTAGTAATGTCGTCAGTCTAACCTGCTCTCTACCAGGGGGAGAAGGTGCTGGTTGGTAATGTCGTCAGTCTAACCTGCTCTCTGCCAGGGAGAAGGTGCTAGTTGGTAATGTCGTCAGTCTAACCTGCTCTCTACCAGGGGGAGAAGGTGCTAGTTGGTAATGTCGTCAGTCTAACCTGCTCTCTACCAGGGAGACGGTGCTAGTTGGTAATGTCGTCAGTCTAACCTGCTCTCTACCAGGGGCGAGAAGGTGCTAGTTGGTAATGTCGTCAGTCTAACCTGCTCTCTACCAGGGGAGACGGTGCTAGTTAGTAATGTCGTCCAGTCTAACCTGCTCTCTGCTCTCTACCAGGGGAGAAGGTGCTAGTTGGTAATAAACGTCGGTCTAACCTGCTCTCTGTCAGGGGAGAAGGTGCTAGTTGGTAATGTCGTCCGGTCTAACCTGCTCTCTGTCAGGGGAGAAGGTGCTAGTTAGTAATGTCGTCAGTCTAACCTGCTCTCTGCTCTCTACCAGGGGGAGACGGTGCTAGTTGGTAATGTCATCGTCAGTCTAACCTGCTCTCTGCTCTCTACCAGGGGAGACGGTGCTGGTTGGTAATGTCGTCAGTCTAACCTGCTCTTTGCTCTCTACCAGGGGAGAAGGTGCTAGTTGGTAATGTCGTCAGTCTAACCTGCTCTCTGCTCTCTACCAGGGGAGAAGGTGCTAGTTGGTAATGTCGTCAGTCTGACCTGCTCTCTGCTCTCTACCAGGGGAGAAGGTGCTGAGTTGGTAATGTCGTCAGTCTGACCTGCTCTCTACCAGGGAGAAGGTGCTAGTTAGTAATGTCGTCAGTCTAACCTGTTCTCTGCTCTCTACCAGGGGAGAAGGTCCGGACCCTGAAGGGCCAGAAGGCAGAAAACTGTGATTGGAGCAGAGGTCACCAAACTACTGGAACTGAAGAAACAGCTGTCCCTGGCTGAGGAAAGGACCCAGAACCAGTGCTGACAAAGGCAAGAAGAAGTGATTAGAAAGAGAGAGAAGACCGAAGAGGCTGGACAAATATGAGAGAAGTAGAGGCAAGATTTGAATAATAATAATAAGAAATATGAGACACACAAACAACATCTGTGACAGGATGGAAGACAACGTTTTGTTGCTTATGGGGACAGAGTAATAGGAAAGATCAGTAATCGAAGAGGGGGGTAAATTGAAAACTGCTACAAAATATTCAGTCAAGACTATTTCTACATCTCTTTACTGGAAGTAGCAGGTTCTAGTAGGCGGTATCATGAAGAGATATAAAATGGTGTCGCTGCGACCAGGCTGGTGGCTACGGTTCTACTGTCACTATGCAGCCAGTAGTTCAGGTCAGTGTGTGTAGAACCATGTCTGCATAATGATATTGTAATATTGTTAAATAAAAAGTCATGTTTTTACATATTTCCCATTTATTCAATCAAATAAATACATTTTCTAAAAATAACACTTTTTTTTTGTGCAAATTCTGTGATAAATGAATTCAGAAACAGAAGCTGAAATTTTATTATTTTCTTAATTTGACACCTTCAAAAATTAAAGCAATTTGTTTGGACCTGATATGCATCTCACTTTACATTTCAATCAAATAGACATTCTAAGACAATAAAAATGTTTTTAAAGGATTTTATTTGCAACTCTAAACATACAATGACAAAGTACATACAATGTTTCCTTGTAATTTAACATAAATAATTCAACCACTAAACCGATGCATCATTTACAGTGAAATGTTGAATCAATATGGGTTTTATTTCAGTAGAACTGTGTCTGTATAATACAGGAGTATATAAAATATATATGTGAATCAGGGGTAGAGCTCTACATTGTAAATATCACTACCACTAAATTCAGTCAATTTGATAGAAAAAGATAGGCGTTCTCGGTATAAAACTATCCAACGTTCTAGGTATAAAACTATCCAACGTTCTAGGTGTAAAACTATCCCAACGTTCTGGGTGTAAAACTATCCAGCGTTCTGGTGTAAAACTATCCAGCGTTCTGGGTGTAAAACTATCCAGCGTTCTGGGTGTAAAACTATCCAACGTTCTGGGTGTAGAAACTATCCAACGTTCTGGGTGTAAAACTATCCAGCGTTCTGGGTGTAAAACTATCCAGCGTTCTAGGTGTAAAACTATCCACGTTCTGGGTGTAAAACTATCCACGTTCTAGGTGTATCCCCTTTTGAGTAAAACCGTGGCGACATATAAGTACTGAGTTACTGACTGACAAACTTTCCTGAGCTCTATATTACTCCACAAACTGGACACGAAATATTATCTCTGATGGTCTCTGCTGTCTTTAGGTTTGAGGTTGGCGGATAAGGGATAGCCTGGTATTTAGCTCGTTCCCGGTTGCTTCCCTGGGAAACAAAGGTAGGCTTAGCATTCAGTCAGGTTTAACCAGGCTAGGTAAAGGCTGTCGTGACTATGAAATGCACTGTCCTTGTTTTAGTTCTCACTACCTTCATACTAGGAATGAGTCAACACAAGTTTGTCAGAATCGCTTCGTTGACGGGCCCGATCAATAAAAATTTCTGCCAAACCCCAAACCAATAACTCCTGGCAATGGGAAAAAATCACTTTAATTGTTTTTAGATTAGCCATAATTTTGGAATCAATGCGACACCCCAGAAACAAATCTGAATTTTTTACTAATCACTTCACTAGGCTTAGAGCAAAAGCGCTCAATCACAATCGCATTCATTAGGGCACGCAACAGAAAACGTTTTAAAATGTTTTGCAACATTGTAGTCCCACTTTGTTTCTTTGCATTTGATGCTTAATGAACGTGACCCATGCAAACGCTTGGGATAGTGCTGGTTCACAATCTTCATAGGTAGATGCTTCGAATCAATTCCTTCATTTTTGGAATCAAAGGCCCCAATCGGTTAATTGAATCTAACCCATCCGTTACTTCAAACTGAACTCTGCGCTAGACTGAATAACCTAAACCGCCCAATCATTCGACGTTAGCTAACGCATCGATTTCAAAGATCCTTCCTGAGACGCCCGGCCCTACATGTAGATACAGTACACTGCAACCTCTCAATAGAAGCATGACCCCATCCACCTTCTGAACCTTTTCCTCCATTACTTTACACCCTGTATGTCCATCTGTGTCTGGACCTCTTCCTCCATTACTTTATACCCTGTATGTCTGGACCTCTTCCTCCATTACTTTACACCCTGTATGTCTGGACCTCTTCCTCCATTACTTTACACCCTGTATGTCTGGACCTCTTCCTCCATTACTTTACACCCTGTATGTCTGGACCTCTTCCTCCATTACTTTACACCCTGTATGTCTGGACCTCTTCCTCCATTACTTTACACCCTGTATGTCTGGACCTCTTCCTCCATTACTTTACACCCTGTATGTCCATCTGTCTGGACCTCTTCCTCCATTACTTTACACCCTGTATGTCTGGACCTCTTCCTCCATTACTTTACCCCTGTATGTCTGGACCTCTTCCTCCATTACTTTACACCCTGTATGTCCATCTGTGTCTGGACCTCTTCCTCCATTACTTTACACCCTGTGTCTGGACCTCTTCCTCCATTACTTTACACCCTGTATGTCTGAACCTCTTCCTCCATTACTTTACACCCTGTATGTCTGGACCTCTTCCTCCATTACTTTACACCCTGTATGTCCATCTGTGTCTGGACCTCTTCCTCCATTACTTTACACCCTGTATGTCTGGACCTCTTCCTCCATTACTTTACACCCTGTATGTCCATCTGTGTCTGGACCTCTTCCTCCATTACTTTACACCCTGTATGTCTGGACCTCTTCCTCCATTACTTTACACCCTGTATGTCTGAACCTCTTCCTCCATTACTTTACACCCTGTATGTCTGGACCTCTTCCTCCATTACTTTACACCCTGTATGTCCACCTTCTGGACCTCTTCCTCCATTACTTTATACCCTGTATGTCTGGACCTCTTCCTCCATTACTTTACACCCTGTATGTCTGGACCTCTTCCTCCATTACTTTACACCCTGTATGTCTGGACCTCTTCCTCCATTACTTTACACCCTGTATGTCCACCTTCTGGACCTCTTCCTCCATTACTTTATACCCTGTATGTCTGGACCTCTTCCTCCATTACTTTACACCCTGTATGTCTGGACCTTTTCCTCCATTACTTTACACCCTGTATGTCTGGACCTTTTCCTCCATTACTTTACACCCTGTATGTCTGGACCTCTTCCTCCATTACTTTACACCCTGTATGTCTGGACCTCTTCCTCCATTACTTTACACCCTGTATGTCTGGACCTCTTCCTCCATTACTTTACACCCTGTATGTCTGGACCTCTTCCTCCATTACTTTACACCCTGTATGTCCATCTGTCTGCCACCGTTCTTTCTTTTCGTGCTGTTCCTTTGACTTGCTCTTCCATCGCTCGCTCTTTCTTTATATCTACCCCTTTTTCCTTACTTTCTCATACAGTTTTTCAGAAAATTATCATTTAACTTTCTTCTTAAAACATATCTTCTGGTTTCTCTCTTAATGCTGTCTAGAAAGGTTTCCCTCTTAATGCTGTCTAGAAAAGGTTTCTCTCTTAATGCTGTCTAGAAAGGTTTCCCTCTTAATGCTGTCTAGAAAAGGTTTCCCTCTTAATGCTGTCTAGAAAGGTTTCCCTCTTAATGCTGTCTAGAAAAGGTTTCCCTCTTAATGCTGTCTAGAAAGGTTTCTCTCTTAATGCTGTCTAGAAAAGGTTCTCTTAATGCTGTCTAGAAAGGTTTCTCTTAATGCTGTCTAGAAAATGCATTTCAAAGTCACTACCGTTTTAAACCCTTCACCGCCAACCTGCTATTCCAAATGCTAATTTTCTGCTTTGTTACTTCCTTCCTCCCTCACTTCCTGGTGTTAACTAGTCTCTCTATCAGGGCTCGGCGTGTCCTCTGCACCTCCTCTCCCAGTCTGTCTATCTCCGCTTTCAACCTCTCGTTCTGATCTGTCAGCTCCTGCCCTTCCTCTCGTTCTCCTGCTCCCTCTCTCTCCTGCTCTTCTTTGCAGAAGAGGAGGAGGATGAGTGTGAGCCGAGGAGGAGCGAAGGACAGAGAGTTGCCCCTCTTGCGTTTGTCCTGCCGGGACGAGGGAGAGCGAGGTGCTAGTAGGAAGGAAGGAGGAGAGCAGTTGAGAGAGGTAGACGGAGGCGGAGGAAGAGCAGGAGGAGAGCAGGAGGAAGAGCAGGAGGGAGAGTCGGGGACACAGGTGTTTTCCTCCTAGCTGGCGGAGGGAGACTCAGGTTGTTGGACATTGTCGGAGTGATGATGAAGCTGATGATGATGGTGGTGGCTACACAGCTCACCATGACCCCTCCTGTCTCCACCATGCCCACCCCTCCGGTCTCACCATGCCCACCCCTCCCTCGTTCAGCAACTCAAAGAACTCTGGGGCAACAGGCCCCCTCCTCCTGAGCCACCTCTTTCTCCATCCCTCCCTCCCTCCCTGTCCCCTTGCCTCTCCGCCCTTTCCTCAGCTGGACTCGGACGGGAGGTGTTGGAGGAGGTGTGGTGGGGTGGATGGGTAGGAGGCTCGTCTGGGATCGTGACCCTCTGGACCCCCTCACCTCAAATCCCCACGCCTCTTCCCGACACCCACTCCCACCCCGTCTGTCAGCCATGTCAGGGAACAGCTCTCAGAACATCTAGGAACTCCGGCTCCTTCTGAAAGAAAATAAAAGAGAGCGAGAGAGGAGGGAGAAGAGAGACGAGAGAGGGAGAAGAAAGAGAACGAGAGAGGGAGAAGAAGAGAGACGAGAGAGGGAGAAGAAGAGAACGAGAGAGGGAGAAGAAGAGAACGAGAGAGGAGAGAAGAGAGAAGAGAGAGAGAGAGGGAGAGAATGAGAATGAGAGAGAAGAAGAGAATGAGAGAAGAGAAGAGAACGAGAGAAGAGAAGAGAACGAGAGAAGAGAAGAGAACGAGAGAAGGGAAGAGAAACGAGAGAAGGGAAGAGAACGAGGAGAAGGAAGAGAACGAGAGAAGGGAAGAGAACGAGGAGAAGGGAAGAGAAGAGGGAAGAGAAGGAGAAAGGGAAGAGAAGAGGAGAAAGGGCAGAGGAGAGGAGAAAGGACAGAGGAGAGGAGAAAGGACAGAGGAGAGGAAAGTATTGTACGTTAGGGAATGGTTATGTCGAAGGAGCTTCTTACATCAGCACTGTGGAAAGAGTTGCATCATGAAAAAGAGAAAAAGAAAACAACAACTGATTCAAAAGCCGAAACACATCGACGATCATCAATCAATCAGTCGTCGTTGATAGATCAAGCCATATAGATCAAAACTATTTTTAAAATCTCAACTGACCTCAGAGCAGGGAGCGGCAGGCGCCAGTTGGCCCGCCCCGTCTGATCCCAGTATATCCTGCAGGTCCTCATACCACGCCTCCAACTCTGCACCACACAGCGGTCCACACCTGGGGGTACGGAGGGGGCAGGTGAAGCCACTCGGCAGTCATCTTTCGCTCCGTTACTCAGTCGACATCATGAGTCTTCCACACGCTGGGCAACGCTGGACCAGGACTGTGGGTTGTCCAGACAGGAGGGTTCAGTTTCAGAATGATGAATGATGAGATAATTATTTAATATATCTCCTGCATGAACTGTTATGTGGTTTCTCTACAATAGGCTAGGCGTCGGGATCCATATTCAAATCACTCGGGTGAAAGCTATATGTAAGAGAGACTGTTCTATTGCACAGCTAAGTTAGTACGTGTTATGAATTATCAAGAGTTGAAGGAGGATAAGCAAACAAAGTACCAGTATTGTAATTTATATATTGTTTGAAAATAGACACTTTTTCACTAAATGGTCAAATAGTGGCACTTAGTGGACACATGGGTCTACTGCAAAAACCAATGTCTTTTTATAGAATTATATTGTCAAAACACGAGCTGTAGTGATGACTTCATTTAAAACATTATCACGTTAAAATCTTTAAAATAAATGCATTGCTCTAAATTATAATGAGGTTAATTTGTCACACAACAGTCAGTAAAAACAACCCTGAGATCAACAGAAGGAACGAGGAAACTCAATTCACCTTCTGAAAGCCTCTTATGATCAAGTCTGGCAATTGGTCGTTGGCGATAATTTGTCCCAACAAGTCTAGAAAGAATATATGGCATTAATTAATACAACGATTATTCAATACAGTGTGTTGAGATGTTAGAATGTGCTTAAAGGAACATAAATGTATATTGTATAACAGCTGATGTCTACTGAAAATATAGCTGAGGCACTCAACTTGATAAACAACCTGACAAAAGCATTGTTAAAAATGGTTGAACGCAGGCCTATAAAACGGATTTGATGTGGATTAGATGAATACAATAACTTGACCAACTACAATGCTATGGTTTCACATTTTCTGGTAAAAAAAAAAAGTGTGTGTGGAAAATCATCCAAAAACCGGTCACTCCGTAGGGCCTCGAGCGTTCCCGCCACAGTCCAAAATGAATTCCATTTCGATCAAAACATACTTCATTTTAGATTTACACAAGCTCTACGAAAAGAACAACTAGATTTCAACATACAATCTTCCCAACACGCAACACTTTTTTTCTCCTTCTAAAAATAGAGGTTTATCATTGACATTAAATAGTTAAAGGTACTTTAACCAAAAACCACTTTGGTGGACGTGATATAACCTGGGACCACAACACAGCTAGCATGACATAGACAAGTAGCGATTCATCAATAAATGCAGCCCAATTCTTGGCAAATACTTTATGAAGAATATTTCTATCATGTATTCTTTGAAGAATAGATTTTCATAAAAGGTGATATTTATGCAACTACAGGCTAAGTGTTTTTGTCGGATGTGGTGAGGTAGGCTGCGCTGGTTCTCCCAGCCAAGGCATTACGTCATGGAATCAGAGAACAGGACGGGAAACAAAAGCCTGCGTGAAAACGGTACAAAACACCGGGATGAGACGATGACAACCTTTCTGTACTATCCTAATGAAAAGTCCATTCCGAATAGCGATCTTATTCTGTCAAGACAAATGAGTGTTTATTTGTGTTATTTAATAGGCTATTAACAAAACAAATATAATGTCTGGATACATGACATCTTATGGATTGATCAAACAAAAGCCTGAACTTTGATAACAGTAAATAATAAGTTAATAAAACCGAAACAAAACTTTGTAAAACGTTATGTAAACGTTTGACAGCTCAGCTGTCTCTGTTATGTCAAACTTCTGAGAGCGAGAGAGCTCGTAGCAGAGAGAACGCCACTTGGGGGTCAAAGTCAAATATACAGACAAATGTCCCCTCAATCTTGGATATAAATATAACAAATGTCAATTATAATTGCACACGGCAACTGCTGTCCTAAAACAGACATGACATTCACATTCTTTTCAAAGGAGAAACGAGAGACGATCAGCTGCCAAATTAAAATTAGAACTCCTATAGAAGTCCCTAAAAGACAATCAGCAACTTTAAAAACTAATCAGAATAAAATACACTTACCCTTTTTCTTTTAGTATTTCGCTTTCTCGACTGTCTTGGGTTCGGACTGTGTATATATTTTAGTTGAGATTGGTGATAGCTCATGTTAACCATTGTTCGGCTTAGGATACTGAATGTGATTTTCGAACTCCCGGTGATCTTTATATATGGTGACGCCAACCGAACTCGACGGGAAGTTTTTTTTTAGTTTTACTTAACCGAAGCCCATTAGCTGATGATGAAATGACTGACAACCAGATGGTACAATAGTAATCTACGCGCTAAATTATTTTGCTTGGCGACATCCAATTGGTAATTGTATTCTACAGTAAAGGCGGGCTCTAAAGGGCCACAGTTTGTCTCCACTCTGGGTAGTTTGTGTGACGTGAAGATGTGATGCAGCCAGGACGAATTTGGGGCGTAAGGGAGTCACATGAAAGGAATGATGCAATGCTTGGCAACCAATTTCTAGTCGGAAATAAGACCAGGAGAACCAGAGCATGTTTTATTTAACAGTCTCTGGCTCTAACAAAAATATTTAAAAAATACACTTATGCAAGAATATTTTAGAATGTCAAAAGAAAGTTTTGCTCACAAACATTAGGCGACACTATAGGCTATTTATAATTTATGTTCAGTTGTAGGATATTGTGAAAGGAATAAAGAAAGCAACTCTGTTTGGAATATTGGCTCGTTTTGTATCCAATAATAGATCGGTTTTTATTTTCCGTTTTTGATATAGGCTTGCTTCTATTATTCTCCGCTATTTATCTTTATGTTTGGGGGCCGTTTTCTTTATGCGCGTGAGGGCCACATTGTACACTATTCAAGTTTGTGAGAGTAATAAAATGCTTTAAAGTCCGACTCCGTCCTGCTTTCTGTGTGTATAATATTATTTCACAAGAGTGGTAGTGTCTGCTGCAACAAATTCAACTTCAAACCTATTTTGTTTCTCAAGGAGGCTATATTTCATTATGTTTATGTATGTCATAGGTAGCATCCCCATCTTGTCTCAAAGGAAACATAATGAAATATAGCCTATGTATGCCATAGGTAGCATCCCCATCTTGTCTCAAAGGAAACATAATGAAATTTAACCCTATAGGGATGGATTGTTTTGTTTGTTTTTATTTTACTGGCTGTGTTTATTCTAAAGGAATGCCGTGTTTATTAGGATATTCATTTCAGACATTTCGTTTCTTTTATATCGCCCTCATGTCTCTGTGTGGAGTGACGGGCGCGGGCTATTAAATCAACCTCCCACACTTCTGATCGCGAGTTCCTAAACTCCCTTCTATCTGTGCCTTGCGGATGATCATGAACAAGCTGCCAGTGTTGATGAAAACTGATATTAAAACATACACAATTCAGGTTAACCCTTTAAAACTATCACGCGCATTGTCTTTATAATAACGTCTTTAACTTCCTATGTTATTTCATACGTTGACACTTAACGGTTAATTCCTTAATTAACAGACAGACAAGTGTTTTAATGCACCGTGCAACAACACCTGCAGTTTACCAGCCCAGCAACAGCGCCGATATGAGACGCGTCGCGTGCGCGAGTAGCGAATAGAGCTCAATTCTCCGGGACCAGGGTTAAAGCGCTCGATGAGCCTCGGTTTTCCGTCACGACTTGAGGGTCTGTTGCTGAGTAGTTGAGCGAAATACTTTGTCTGTTTATTGAGTCCGGTCGTGTAGCGTGTGTATATAGTATTCGTTAGTGGGATACTTAGGACACGGGAGCTGTTGCCACGGTGTTGCCACTGGCTGGGTTTTTGTTATCATAGTCTTTGATGGGATGAGCAACAGTGTTTTTATAAAAAAGCAAAACATAATTTTACACCACAATATTATTCCATAAGCCTATCTAATTTCTTAGTTCGATAATCATAGAAATACTAATGATCAAATCATAGGCCTAATAACTAAATACGAATACAGTAGCTAATAATAACATTGATGCTCGGGGACAAAAAAGAAGGAAATGTTATTCACAAGAGTAACAAAAGGTTGTAGGTTATAGAGAAATCAATAAATGACACAATTGAACTGTAAAACAGCTATATGAAAGACAGACCATTGAATACTTTCCTAATGCACTGTACATACAGACGCATTCCACATTTTGTTACGTTACAGCCTTATTCTAAAATGTATTAAATTATTTTTTTCCCCCTCATGAATCTAAACACAATACCCATAATGACAAAATGAAAACAGGTTTTTACAAATGTTTGCAAATGTATTCAAAATAAATAAAAACAGAAACCTTATTTACATAAGTATTCAGACCCTTTGCTATGAGACTAAACATTTCTCAGGTGCCTCCTGTTTCCATTGATCATCCTTGATGTTTCTACAACTTGATTGGAGTCCACCTGTGGTAAATTAAATTGATTGGACATGGTTTGGAAAGACACACCTGTCTACCAGGGTCTGTAGTGACACCTCTAGCACTGAGATGTATTATTATTTTTTAATGTAACCTTTTATTTCACTAGGCAAGTCAGTTAAGAACAAATTCTTATTTACAATGACGGCCAAACCCGGAAGAACGCTGGTCCAATTGTGCGCCGACCTATGGGACTTCAATCATGGCCGGATGTGATGCAGCCTGATTAGAACCAGGGACTGTAGTGACGCCTCTTGCACTGAGATGCTGTGCCTTAGACCGCTGCGCCACCCGGGAGACTTAGACCCCTGCGCCACTCGAGAGCTGTTAAAGGTTCCACAGTTGACAGCGCACGTCAGAGCAAAAAACAAGCCATGAGATCGAAGGAATTGTCCGTAGAGCTCTGAGACAGGATTGTGTCGATGCACAGATCTGGAGAAGGGTACCAAAACATTTCTGCAGCATTGAAGGTCCCCAAGAACACAGTGGCCTCCATCATTCTTAAATGGAAGAAGTTTGGAACCACCAAGACTCTTCCTAGAGCTGTCCTCCCAGCCAAACTGAGCAATCAGGGGGGAGAAGGGCAATGGTCAGGGAGGTGACCAAGAAACAAAATGGTCACTCTGACAGAGCTCCAGTGTTCCTCTGTGGAGATGGGAGAAACTTCCAGAAGTACAACCATCTCTGCAGCACTCCACCAATTAGGCCTTTATGGTAGAGTGGCCAGACGGAAGCCAATCCTCAGTAAAAGGCACATGACTGCCCGCTTGGAGTTTGACAAAAGTCACCTAAAGGACTCTCAGACCATGAGAAACAAGATTCTCTGGTTTGATTTAACCAAGATTGAACTCTTTGTCCTGAATGTCACGTCTGGAGGAAACCTGGCACCATTCCTCCGGTGAAGCATGGTGGTGGCGGCATCCCTCCGGTGAAGCATGGTGGTGGCGGCATCATGCTCTGGGGATGTTTTTCAGCGGCAGGGACTCGGAGTCTAGTCAGAATCGAGGCAAATATGAATGGAGAAAAGTACAAAGAGATCCTTGATGAAAACCTGCTCCAGAGCGCTCAGGACCTCAGACTGGGGGCGAAGGTTCACCTTCCAACAGGGCAACGCAACGCAGGAGTGGCTTGAGGGACAAGCCAGAGCCCCAGACTTGAACCCGATCGAACATCTCTGGAGAGACCTGAAAATAGCTGTGCAGCGACGCTCCCATCCAACTGACAGCGCTTGAGAGGATCTGCAGAGAAGAATGGGAAAAACTCCCATATACAGCTGTGCCAAGCTTGTAGCGTCATACCCAAGAAGACTTGAGGCTGTAATCGCTGCCAAAGGTTCTTCAACAAAGTACTGAGTAAAGGGTCTGAATACTTATGTAAATGGGATATTTCAGTTTTTTTTAAATACATTTGCAAACGTTTCTAAAACTTGTTTTGCTTTGTAATTATGGGGTATTGTATGTACAGTGGGGCAAAAAAGTATTTAGTCAGCCACCAATTGTGCAAGGTCTCCCACTTAAAAGATGAGAGGGCCTGTGATTTTCATCATAGGTACACTTCAACTATGACAGACAAAATGAGAAAAAAAATCCAGAAAATAACATTGTAGGATTTTTTTATGAATTTATTTGAAAATTATGGTGGAAAATAAGTATTTGGTCACCTACAAACAAGCAAGATTTCTGGCTCTCACAGACCTGTAACATCTTCTTTAAGAGGCACCTCTGTCCTCCACTCATTACCTGTATTAATGGCACCTGTTTGAACTTGTTATCAGTATAAAAGACACCTGTCCACAACCTCAAACAGTCACACTCCAAACTCCACTATGGCCAAGACCAAAGAGCTGTCAAAGGACACCAGAAACAAAATTGTAGACCTGCATCAGGCTGGGAAGACTGAATCTGCAATAGGTAAGCAGCTTGGTTGAAAGAAATCAACTGTGGGAGCAATTATTAGGAAATGGAAGACATACAAGACCACTGATAATCTCCCTCGATCTGGGGCAACACGCAAGATCTCACCCCGTGGGGTCAAAATGATCAAGAACGGTGAGCAAAAATCCCAGAACCACACGGGGGAACCTAGTGAATGACCTGCAGAGAGCTGGGACCAAAGTAACAAAGCCTACCATCAGTAACACACTACGCCGCCAGGGACTCAAATCCTGCAGTGCCAGACGTGTCCCCCTGCTTAAGCCAGTACATGTCCAGGCCCGTCTGAAGTTTGCTAGAGAGCATTTGGATGATCCAGAAGAAGAATGGGAGAATGTCATATGGTCAGATGAAACCAAAATATAACTTTTGTGCTAAAAACTCAACTCGTCGTGTTTGGAGGACAAAGAATGCTGAGTTGCATCCAAAGAACACCATACCTACGGTGAAGCATGGGAGTGGAAACATCACGCTTTGGAGCTGTTTTTCTGCAAAGGGACCAGGACGACTGATCCGTGTAAAGGAAAGAATGAATGGGGCCATGTATCGTGAGATTTTGAGTGAAAACCTCCTTCCATCAGCAAGGGCATTGAAGATGAAATGTGGCTGGGTCTTTCAGCATGACAATGATCCCAAACACACTGCCCAGGCAATGAAGGAGTGGCTTCGTAAGAAGCATGTCAAGGTCCTGGAGTGGCCTAGCCAGTCTCCAGATCTCAAACCCATAGAAAATCTTGGGAGGGAGTTGAAAGTCCGTGTTGCCCCGCAACAGCCCCAAAACATCACTGCTCTAGAGGAGATCTGCATGGAGGAATGGGCCAAAATACCAGCAACAGTGTGTGAAAACCTTGAAGACTTACAGAAAACGTTTGACCTCTGTCATTGCCAACAAAGGGTATATAACAAAGTATTGAGATAAACTTTTGTTATTGACCAAATACTTATTTTCCACCATAATTTGCAAATAAATTAATTAAAAATCCTACAATGTTTTTTTCTCATTTTGTCTGTCATAGTTGAAGTGTACCTATGATGAAAATTACAGGCCTCTCTCATCTTTTTAAGTGGGAGAACTTTCACAATTGGTGGCTGACTAAATACCTTTTTTGCCCCAGTGTAGATTGATGAGAGGGAAAAACAGTTTAATCATGTTTTTATTAAGGCTGTAACGTAACAAAATGTGGAAAACGTCAAGGGGCATGAATACTTTCAGAATGCACTTAATGTGAAAATAAAATAAAACTGTCCTGAGAAACTACAGTTGTGTGTTGAATACGAGCATGTGGTTTTCTGGATTGGGATTCATGTATTGTTTTTTTAATAAAGTATCCAGAAAGACTGTTGACATGACAGGTGAATATTCATAATCTGTTTTATACCTGGATTGTTTTGGGACTTGGACAAGACCTGGCACTGTCTCTCAGACTATTGTTCTTCAGTATTAGGTAGGTAACAAGTATAATTACATGGTTGTATCAATGCTGTCTGAGTTTTGCAAAAGCACTCATCTCAACCTGACTCTCTTTGCTCGCTGTAATTGCCAATGAACTTTATCTGATTAGTCATAAAGCCTATTGATTTTATACTCTTTAAAATATCCATACCCCGTACATCAGATTAAAAAATATATATATATATTTATTTAACTAGTCAAGTCAGTTAATAACGCATTCTTATTTACGAGGACGACCAAACCCGGTCGACGCTGGGTCAATGGAATAATATTGTGGTGTTATGCTTTTCATAAACACTGTTGCCCCTCCTGCCCATTCTCTCACAGAACAAAAATAATGGACAGTCAAGTTATATTCTATTTTATGCATCTACTCTACGTATCCTGACTGTTTACTGTAGGACTGCTCAGGTTGAATGCTTAACAATTGTTGGGTTTATTATAGTCTATAATAAAGCTAGAGGAGGGCGCAGCACAGGTCTACAGAACAGCTCACAGAGAACGGGCGAGCGGCTCTTCAGGTGCATTTTATAGCATTTCTAAAAGATCGCCTCTCAGCGACTGCGCATGCCTGAAATAAAAGCCCCAAGTAAACCCAAAGACAGAGTTGGGCGTATGAACAAAGTTTGGGAGGATGATCCCTATGATATTAAAAAGACAGATCACATCGGTGGGGTCCGGGACATTACCGAAATTTAAGGGGCCTCGTTTAGAAGGGAGATGGCGGGAATACCCACGCAGACTTCAAGAATGCTGAGAAGGAGAGGAACCTGCCACACGCGCAGAGGAAGGAAGAGGAAATAAGCACAGCCAAGGTAGTCACGGTAAAAATAAAATAAAAGCCCGACAGTGATGAGGCCAGCCAGAGGTCGACGAGGGGCAAGAAGAGATTGTACTGATAGTTTTCATTTTCCCACAGCCGATCAGATAGAAACTAGGCTATATCAACTGATCAACCTGGCTGCTTCAAACACCATCACTACCACCACTCACAACATTATCATTAGCCTTATACCTATTCTACATCAGGTTTTAGTAAATATACTTCAATGGTGGCTAAAAAGATTCAAAGTTCAATTGCACTGTATCTGGTAGCAGTTGGCAATGATGGAGTGAGTGTTGAAAACCTGTACCCCACCTTATGAACCCAAGCGAAGCTTTTTATAAAGGCCTATGCTTCCCCCTGCTGGCCATGTAGCACCATTACAAACATGAGTAATCAGGATTTAAGAGCACTCGAGTAACAAATTGCCTGGCTGTAACTACAGATCTAGGATCAGTTTACCCGATCCCTAATCGTAGCCTCAATCTCGGTTAACAGAACCAAAGTCTTGCGTGATTGGGCCATTTTTACCTTCTATATTTGGCACTCCTGTGAATGTTTAATTTAGTCTGTGTTGCGTTGATATGAGGGATTTGAGAAGAAATCAACAATTTTGTAGCATTGGAATCAAGTCTGAATCATGTCTTCACAGTCAGTCTTTTAAGGTGTCCGCATACATAGGTTCGTTTTTCGGCTAGGCGAATATCTAATGCTCTCATACTCCCTAAATACTTTAGTTTGAGAAAACTAGAACAAAAAGCGGCAATATAACCGTCGTCTTTCCCCATTGAGACACGAACATTTTGTATTAAAATTAATCGTCTCAAATGACACCGCTTCATGTTCCCAGTCCTACTAGTAGTACTATTGACCAATCACCGATGAAGGGGCGTAGACTTCCGCTACAGAATTTCGATTTGCCAAAAGGAAATTATTCTTATTGAAATGGTTCTTATAGCTCAGTGATGAGCAGCAGAAAACCCCCCCTGCCCAACATCTGGACCTTCACATAACTGTTTCGACTGGGAAGCATGCAATAGGCTTTTTAGTCACATAGTATGTAAATAATTATAAACATAACTAATATTGACTTTGTTCACTTTAGATTGAAACAAATTCTGTAAACTATCTTTCAGTATCATATTGACACTTTGGCAGAGAATAACTAATGTTGAACTGTAGTTTTTATGTAACAGATACATGTTTCACAAGTTATCACTCTCTGTAGAAGAGTAAGTGTAGTTTAAGCATGTTGTTTATTCAGATATCTCAACAGTCAGGTACAGTACAGTCCATCGTAGGCAATGACAAACAACGCAGTAGATTTAAAAAGTAGTGTGTGGTATTTTAGTCTCAGCCACAATAATAATAAGTTACAAGCAACTGAGCATGAAACATTTAAGGTACACAGGCATATTTACAAGCATCCCTCCGGGACTTCAGGCCCCCCCCAACACACACTGCTACATGTCCATACATCGTCTTTCTGGTTGACGACGGCGTCACGATTCTTTCTCCCTTCTCCCAAAGTGTGCACTAGCCTACTTCCCGTCATTGTATTGGTGTAAGGACTAGAGGACTTTTTCCACCGTTGTTAAATCCACAACAGGAAATGTGCAAAGTGTATACTTCAGGAAAAAGGTGGATAAATCAGCATTGGTTGTTTGTTTTTGTGTTGTAGACAACGTCTTTTCTCTGACATGGCTATTCCACTTTTGAGCCCTCAAAATTGGGACATTCAATGAAATGACTTAGCGGAATGTTGTAGCACAGACCTACAACTAGTGTGGATGAAGAGGTTGAAAGGATCTGGATAAATATTTTTCATTGCGAAAAAGCCATCGAGCTTTGAAGGGATAATATATATATATGTGGGTGTAATGCATTGCATTTGATACTAAATGAAAGACTTCAAATGGAGAGATGTGGAAAAGGAGAAAAAAAAAAAAATCAAGAAAATTTGGTGGCCATTTTTTGAGCTTTTTTTGTCCTGTTTTTTTTTTATACTTTCAAATCAAACATTCCACTTTGGGAAAAAGAAGGCTGAGGTGGAAGAGAAACAGAGTGAGAGAGAAGATCCTCCACTCCCTCAATTTGCCCAACTGTCCTGACAGGCGTTTTTTATAAAGAAACCAGATTTATTTGTTGAGAGTCTTCATTCTCTGGTCCAGAGCTGCAAAAGTTCTCCTCTACAGACAAGAGATTCTCCTTCATGGTTGTCTGAACCTGGGAGAGGGAGAAAATAAGGGAGAGGGAGAGGTAAGTACATTAAAAAAAAATTGTAACTTCTAAATTCACCCATCACTTTTGGACTTTATAGCATTCCCAGAAGGCATGGATTATTGAGTCATTGTTAAATGTGAAACCTAAGACTTGACTGCCATTGTGCTGAGAATGTAAATTTTGTCATGTGTAATAAATTCAACAAAATTTGTTTATACTAGATTAATTTGTCAACAGTCTTTAGAAACTTGAATGAGGCTTCTATTGTGTTGTGGAGCCGGATGGGAGGTCTTTGAGTCAGTGGTCTGGCAGAGAGCCAGGTCCTGGACACGCACATTTCACATGATAGCGACCTCGTTCCATGGCTTTCCTACAGACAATGGAATTCTCCGGTTGGAATGTTATTGAAGATTTATGATAACAACATCCTAAAGATTGATTCCTATACTTAGTTTGACAAGTTTCTTCGACCTGTAATATAACTTTTAAGTTATCGTCCGACGAACAAGCGTTTGGATTTGTGTACAAAACGCTAACAAAAGTAGCTACTTGGACATAAACAATGGACATTATCGAACAAATCAAGCATTTATTGTGGAACTGCGATTCCTGGGAGTGCATTCTGATGAAGATCATAAAAGTTAAGGGAATATTTATAATGTGATTTCGGATTTCTGTTGACACCAACATGGCGGATAATTATTATTATTTTTTTCTGAGCGCCGTCTCAGATTATTGCATGGTTTGCTTTTCAAAATCTGACACAGCGGTTGCATTAAGGAAAGGTATATTTATATTTCCATCGACATTTATAATGAGTATTTCTGTAAAATGTGGCTCTCTGCAATATCACTGGATGTTTATGGTACTAGTGAACGTAACGCCAATGTATACTGAGATTTTTAAATATAAATATGCACTTTATCGAACAAAACATACATGTATTGTATAACATGAAGTCCTATGAGTGTCACCTGAAGAAGATCATCAAAGGTTAGTGATTCATTTTATCATCTCTTTTTGGCTGGAAAAATGTCTGGGTTTTTCTGTGAGTTGGTGCTGACCTAACATAATCGTTGTGGTGCTTTCGCTGTAATGCCTATTTGAAATCGGACACTGGTGGGAATAACAACAAAATTACCTTTAAAAACGGTATAAGATGTTTGAGGAATTTTAATTATGAGATTTCTGTTTTGAATTTGGCGCCCTGCACTTTCACTGGCTGTTGTCATATCGATCCCGTTAATGAGATTGCTGCCCTAAAGTTTGTAACACAGAACCCAAACCGGCTGCGCGCCTGCATACATTTATTTTGTCCCCCACACCAAACGCGATCACGACACGC
Source organism: Oncorhynchus nerka (assembly GCF_034236695.1). Lineage (NCBI taxonomy): Eukaryota > Metazoa > Chordata > Actinopteri > Salmoniformes > Salmonidae > Oncorhynchus > Oncorhynchus nerka. The sequence continues at coordinate 55,901 of NW_027040451.1, forward strand.
AGGTTAAAATATCAAACAAATTCTGAACCAATGACATTAATTTGGGGACAGGTCGAAATGCATTAAACATGTATCGCAATTTAGCTAGTTAGCTTGCACTTGCTAGCTAACGTTAATTTGTCCTATTTAGCTAGCGTGTTGTTGCTAGCTAATTTGTCCTGGGATATAAACATTGAGTTGTTATTTTACCTGAAGTGCACAAGGTCCTCTACTCCGACAATTAATCCACACATAAAACAGACAACCGAATCGCTCAAGTCATCTCTCCTCCTTCCAGGCTTTTTCATCTTTGAACTTATATGGTGATCGCATCTACACTTTCATAGTATTACCACGACAACCGGCAAAACATTTAGTCTTTCAATCACCCACGTGAGTATAACCAATGAGGAAGTGGGAGAGGCAGGATTTTCAGTGCGATCTGCGTCAGAAATAGAAAGGACTTCTATTTTAGCCCTTCGTGATCGCAGACAGTCATTGGTGCGAGCAGTGTGGGTGCAATAGATGAATAACATGGATTTCTAAATTTATTTTGCAACGTTCGCACACGCGACGTGTCCGGTCTGGTCAGCATGAAATTGCATGAGTTATTTTCCAACTTTCCCTCCATCTTGTGCCAACATCAGGTCTTTTTTTAAGTCTTGGTCTTTTTCTAAGAGATTGTCAGTTGGATAGGCTCTCTGCAAGGTTTTGTATATCTTACCTATCATAAGAACACCGTTTTCTGACTCAAATAAGATTCCCTCAAGATTGCTGATATTCCGAAAATTTTCAAATCAATTTCTTGATATAAAACTTTTCAGTTCCATGCATTTGAAAATATCTACATTGGTCAGGCAACAATTGCTTTTAAATTCTGTCATAGAAATACATTTCTTCACTATTAGCAAGTAATTTATGGTTCTTCGCCGTTTTCCATGTGGACCAAATAAAAAAAATAAATAAAAAAAAAATCGGTGAATTCTGAAAAGCTATCCAAGGATTGTTTCATAGGGGTGTGTTTTTAGGGAGTGACATTGGTTCCTGTAGAATACATTTTCATTTTCTTCCATATTGTTAGCGTTCTTAACTATCATGGTGGGAAAAGTACCCAAATGTCATTCCCGAGAAAAAATAAAGATACCTTAATAGAAAATGACTCAAGTAAAAGTGAAAGTCACCCAGTTAAATACTACTTGAGTAAAAGTCTAAAAAGTACTTGATTTTAAATATACACTGAACAAAAATATAAACGTAAAAGAGTTTGAGCTTAAATAAAAGATGATTAAACAACAATCATTACACAGGTGCATCTTGGGGACAATAAAAGGCCACCAAAATGTGCAGTTTGGTCACACAACACAATGCCACAAATGTCTCAAGTTCAGGGAGCGTGCAATTGGAGTGCCGACTGCTGGAATGTCCACCAGAGCTGTTGCCAGATAATTGAATGTTAATTTCTCTACCATAAGCCACCTCAAGTTGTTTTAAAGAATTTGACCGTATGTCCAACCAGCCTCACAACCACAGACCACGTGTATGGCATCGTGTGGGTGAGCGGTTTTCCCCACGGTGACGGTGGGGTTATGGTATGGGGCAGGCACAAGCAACGGACAACGAACACAATTGCATTTCATTGATGGCAAATTTGAAATACTGTAAAAAGGATCCTGAGGCCCACAGTGAGGACCATTAAAAAACTGTTTTTAAAGGGAATTTGTGACCAACAGATTCACGTCTGTATTCTCAGTCCTGTGAAATCCATAGATTTAGGGCTTAATGGATTTCCATTGACTGATTTCCTCATACGAACTGAACTGTAAACTCAGTCAAATCAAGGGAATTGTTGCATGTTAAGTTTCTATTTTTGTTCAGTATAAGTCAAATGTATAAATCATTTCAAATTCCTTATGTTAAGCAAACCAAAGGGCACCATTTTAGTCAGATTTTATTTACAGGTAGCCCAGGGGCACACTAAGACGTCATTTACAAACAAAGCATTTGTGTTTAGTGAGTCTGCCAGATCAGAGGCAGTAGGGACCAGGGATGTTCTCTGTTTAGTGAGTCTGCCAGATCAGAGGCAGTAGGGACCAGGGATGTTCTCTGTTTAGTGAGTCTGCCAGATCAGAGGCAGTAGAGATGACCAGGGATGTTCTCTGTTTAGTGAGTCCTCCAGATCAGAGGCAGTAGGGATGACCAGGGATGTTCTCTGTTTAGTGAGTCCTCCAGATCAGAGGCAGTAGGGACCAGGAATGTTCTCATGATAAGTGCGTGAATTGGACCATTTTCCTGTTCTGCTAAGCATCCAAAATGTAACGAGTACTTTTTTGTGTCAGAGAAAATGTATTGGGGGGGGGGGGGGGGGGATTACATGATTTTCTTTAGGAAAATATGCAGAGTAAAAGTAGTCCACAATATAAATAGTCAAGTACAGATACTCTAGAAAAAGACTTAAAGTATTTTTTAAAAACTTGACTTTAAAAAGGGACATCAGTCCAACCTAGCAGCAGTGTGAGATGTGTCATTGTGTTTACTACCTGTGAGAGCAGTGTCCCGTTGTCCTTCAGAGAGTTGTTGATCATCTGCTGGGTGGTGTCCAGGTGGGTCAGCAGCTGACCAAACTGCATGGCTACACACAGAGAGAGAAAGGACCAGGGTTCATATACTTATTCACAGAGAGTCAGACCACCCACATACACACAGAGATAGCGAGAGCACCCACATGGCTAGAGAGCGAGAGAGCGCGAGTCAGACCACCCACGTGGCTACAGAGAGAGAGAGAGAGAGAGTCAGACCACCCACATGGCTACAGAGAGAGAGAGAGAGAGAGAGAGAGAGTCAGACCACCCACATGGCTACAGAGAGAGAGAGAGAGAAAGAGTCAGACCACCCACATGGCTACAGAGAGAGAGAGAGTCAGACCACCCACATGGCTACAGAGAGAGAGAGAGAGAGTCAGACCACCCACATGAATATAGAGAGAGAGAGAGTCAGACCACCCACATGGCTACAGAGAGAGAGAGAGAGAGAGAGAGAGAGTCAGACCACCCACATGGCTACAGAGAGAGAGAGAGAGAGAGAGACAGACCACCCACATGGCTACAGAGAGAGAGAGAGAGAAAGAGTCAGACCACCCACATGGCTACAGAGAGAGAGAGAGAGAGTCAGACCACCCACATGAATATAGAGAGAGAGAGAGTCAGACCACCCACATGGCTACAGAGAGAGAGAGAGAGAGAGAGTCAGACCACCCACATGGCTACAGAGAGAGAGAGAGTCAGACCACCCACATGGCTATAGAGAGAGAGAGTCAGACCACCCACATGGCTACAGAGAGAGAGAGTCAGACCACCCACATGGCTACAGAGAGAGAGAGTCAGACCACCCACATGGCTACAGAGAGAGAGAGAGTCAGACCACCCACATGGCTACAGAGAGAGAGAGAGAGTTAGACCACCCACGTGGCTACAGAGAGAGAGTTAGACCACCCACGTGGCTACAGAGAGAGAGTTAGACCACCCACGTGGCTACAGAGAGAGAGTCAGACCACCCACATGGCTACAGAGAGAGAGAGAGTTAGACCACCCACATGGCTACAGAGAGAGAGAGAGTCAGACCACCCACATGGCTACAGAGAGAGAGTTAGACCACCCACATGGCTACAGAGAGAGAGAGAGAGAGAGAGTCAGACCACCCACATGGCTACAGAGAGAGAGAGAGAGTCAGACCACCCACATGGCGAGAGAGAGTCAGACCACCCACATGGCTACAGAGAGAGAGAGAGTCAGACCACCCACATGGCTACAGAGAGAGTCAGACCACCCACATGGCTACAGAGAGAGAGAGAGTCAGACCACCCACATGGCTACAGAGGGAGAGAGAGTCAGACCACCCACATGGCTACAGAGAGAGAGAGAGTCAGACCACCCACATGGCTACAGAGAGAGAGAGAGTCAGACCACCACATGGCTACAGAGAGAGAGAGTCAGACCACCACATGGCTACAGAGAGAGAGAGTCAGACCACCCACATGGCTACAGAGAGAGAGAGAGAGAGAGTCAGACCACCCACATGGCTACAGAGAGAGAGAGAGAGAGAGAGTCAGACCACCCACATGGCTACAGAGAGAGAGAGAGTCAGACCACCCACATGGCTACAGAGAGAGAGAGTCAGACCACCCACATGGCTACAGAGAGAGAGAGAGAGTCAGACCACCCACATGGCTACAGAGAGAGAGAGAGAGTCAGACCACCCACATGGCTACAGAGAGAGAGAGAGAGAGTCAGACCACCCACATGGCTACAGAGAGAGAGAGAGAGAGTCAGACCACCCACATGGCTACAGAGGGAGAGAGAGTCAGACCACCCACATGGCTACAGAGGGAGAGAGAGTCAGACCACCACATGGCTACAGAGAGAGAGAGAGTCAGACCACCACATGGCTACAGAGAGAGAGAGAGTCAGACCACCCACATGGCTACAGAGAGAGAGAGAGTCAGACCACCCACATGGCTACAGAGAGAGAGAGTCAGACCACCCACATGGCTACAGAGGGAGAGAGAGTCAGACCACCCACATGGCTACAGAGAGAGAGAGAGAGTCAGACCACCCACATGGCTACAGAGAGAGAGAGAGAGTCAGACCACCCACGTGGCTACAGAGAGAGAGAGAGAGTCAGACCACCCACGTGGCTACAGAGAGAGAGAGAGTCAGACCACCCACATGGCTACAGAGAGAGAGAGAGTCAGACCACCCACATGGCTACAGAGAGAGAGAGTGTCAGACCACCCACATGGCTACAGAGAGAGAGAGTTAGACCACCCACATGGCTACAGAGAGAGAGAGTCAGATCACCCACATGGCTACAGAGAGAGAGAGAGTCAGACCACCCACATGGCTACAGAGAGAGAGAGAGAGTCAGACCACCCACATGGCTACAGAGAGAGAGAGAGTCAGACCACCCACATGGCTACAGAGAGAGAGAGAGTCAGACCACCCACATGGCTACAGAGAGAGAGAGAGTCAGACCACCCACATGGCTACAGAGAGAGAGAGAGAGAGAGAGTCAGACCACCCACATGGCTACAGAGAGAGAGAGAGTCAGACCACCCACATGGCTACAGAGAGAGAGAGAGAGTCAGACCACCCACATTTTAAAAGCATATCAGCGCTGTGGACATTACTTGTTCCTTTAAATTCATTTTTATAACTTCCACACCTGCAGTTAAATGTGCATTTTTTAAATGTTCTAATTGTAACGTATGTTTCTGAGCCAGGTCTGGTGATTGACAGGTTAGCCTGTTTCTGAGCCAGGTCTGGTGATTGACAGGTTAGCCTGTTTCTGAGCCAGGTCTGGTGATTGACAGGTTAGCCTGTTTCTGAGCCAGGTCTGGTGATTGACAGGTTAGCCTGTTTCTGAGCCAGGTCTGGTGATTGACAGGTTAGCCTGTTTCTGAGCCAGGTCTGGTGATTGACAGGTTAGCCTGTTTCTGAGCCAGGTCTGGTGATTGACAGGTTAGCCTGTTTCTGAGCCAGGTCTGGTGATTGACAGGTTAGCCTGTTTCTGAGCCAGGTCTGGTGATTGACAGGTTAGCCTGTTTCTGAGCCAGGTCTGGTGATTGACAGGTTAGCCTGTTTCTGAGCCAGGTCTGGTGATTGACAGGTTAGCCTGTTTCTGAGCCAGGTCTGGTGATTGACAGGTTAGCCTGTTTCTGAGCCAGGTCTGGTGATTGACAGGTTAGCCTGTTTCTGAGCCAGGTCTGGTGATTGACAGGTGATTACCTTGTTCATGCAACTCCTTGACAGCCATGAGCCTCTGCACCACCTGGGGCAGAGAGGTTGCCATGGTGTCCCACTTCTGCACCACAGCATACAGCTGAGACACCTGACAGACGGAGACAACACGGAACACGTTGTGGATGAAAATAATACACGCAGTAATGATACGGTTGGGGGGTAAACAGACGGCAGGTTTACCCCCAACCAGGTTGTCCAGGTGACATCTACAGGGGACGACTGTCCAGGTGACATCTACAGGAGACGACTACTGTCCAGGTGACATCTACAGGGGACGACTACTGTCCAGGTGACATCTACAGGGGGAGACTACTGTCCAGGTGACATCTACAGGGGACGACTACTGTCCAGGTGACATCTACAGGGGACGACTACTGTCCAGGTGACATCTACAGGGGACGACTACTGTCCAGGTGACATCTACAGGGGACGACTACTGTCCAGGTGACATCTACAGGGGACGACTACTGTCCAGGTGACATCTACAGGGACGACTACTGTCCAGGTGACATCTACAGGGGGACGACTACTGTCCAGGTGACATCTACAGGGGGACGACTACTGTCCAGGTGACATCTACAGGGACGACTACTGTCCAGGTGACATCTACAGGGGACGAGTACTGTCCAGGTGACATCTACAGGGGACGACTACTGTCCAGGTGACATCTACAGGGGACGACTACTGTCCAGGTGACATCTACAGGGGACGACTACTGTCCAGGTGACATCTACAGGGGACGACTACTGTCCAGGTGACATCTACAGGGGACGACTACTGTCCAGGTGACATCTACAGGGGACGACTACTGTCCAGGTGACATCTACAGGGGACGACTACTGTCCAGGTGACATCTACAGGGGACGACTACTGTCCAGGTGACATCTACAGGGGACGACTACTGTCCAGGTGACATCTACAGGGGACGACTACTGTCCAGGTGACATCTACAGGGGACGACTACTGTCCAGGTGACATCTACAGGGGACGACTACTGTCCAGGGGACGACTACTGTCCAGGGGACGACTGTCCAGGGGACGACTACTGTCCAGGGGACGACTGTCCAGGTGACATCTACAGGAGACGACTGTCCAGGTGACATCTACAGGAGACGACTACTGTCCAGGTGACATCTACAGGAGACGACTACTGTCCAGGTGACATCTACAGGAGACGACTACTGTCCAGGTGACATCTACAGGAGACGACTACTGTCCAGGTGACATCTACAGGAGACGACTACTGTCCAGGTGACATCTACAGGAGACGACTACTGTCCAGGTGACATCTACAGGAGACGACGACTGTCCAGGTGACATCTACAGGAGACGACGACTGTCCAGGTGACATCTACAGGAGACGACGACTGTCCAGGTGACATCTACAGGAGACGACGACTGTCCAGGTGACATCTACAGGAGACGACGACTGTCCAGGTGACATCTACAGGAGACGACGACTGTCCAGGTGACATCTACAGGAGACGACGACTGTCCAGGTGACATCTACAGGAGACGACGACTGTCCAGGTGACATCTACAGGAGACACGACTGTCCAGGTGACATCTACAGGAGACGACGACTGTCCAGGTGACATCTACAGGAGACGACGACTGTCCAGGTGACATCTACAGGAGACGACGACTGTCCAGGTGACATCTACAGGAGACGACGACTGTCCAGGTGACATCTACAGGAGACGACGACTGTCCAGGTGACATCTACAGGAGACTACGACTGTCCAGGTGACATCTACAGGAGACGCAGCGACTGTCCAGGTGACATCTACAGGAGACGACGACTGTCCAGGTGACATCTACAGGAGACACGACTGTCCAGGTGACATCTACAGGAGACGACGACTGTCCAGGTGACATCTACAGGAGACGACGACTGTCCAGGTGACATCTACAGGAGACGGCGACTGTCCAGGTGACATCTACAGGAGACGGCGACTGTCCAGGTGACATCTACAGGAGACGACGACTGTCCAGGTGACATCTACAGGAGACGACGACTGTCCAGGTGACATCTACAGGAGACGACTACTGTCCAGGTGACATCTACAGGAGACGACTACTGTCCAGGTGACATCTACAGGAGACGACTACTGTCCAGGTGACATCTACAGGAGACGACTACTGTCCAGGTGACATCTACAGGAGACGACTACTGTCCAGGTGACATCTACAGGAGACGACTACTGTCCAGGTGACATCTACAGGAGACGACTACTGTCCAGGTGACATCTACAGGAGACGACTACTGTCCAGGTGACATCTACAGGAGGCGACTACTGTCCAGGTGACATCTACGGAGACGACTACTGTCCAGGTGACATCTACAGGGGACTACTGTCCAGGTGACATCTACAGGAGACGACTACTGTCCAGGTGACATCTACAGGAGACGACTACTGTCCAGGTGACATCTACAGGAGACGACTACTGTCCAGGTGACATCTACAGGAGACGACTACTGTCCAGGTGACATCTACAGGAGATGACTACTGTCCAGGTGACATCTACAGGGGATGACTACTGTCCAGGTGACATCTACAGGAGATGACTACTGTCCAGGTGACATCTACAGGGGATGACTACTGTCCAGGTGACATCTACAGGGGATGACTACTGTCCAGGTGACATCTACAGGAGATGACTACTGTCCAGGTGACATCTACAGGAGATGACTACTGTCCAGGTGACATCTACAGGGGACGACTGTCCAGGTGACATCTACAGGAGATGACTACTGTCCAGGTGACATCTACAGGGGACTACTGTCCAGGTGACATCTACAGGAGACGACTACTGTCCAGGTGACATCTACAGGAGACGACTACTGTCCAGGTGACATCTACAGGAGACGACTACTGTCCAGGTGACATCTACAGGAGATGACTACTGTCCAGGTGACATCTACAGGGGATGACTACTGTCCAGGTGACATCTACAGGAGATGACTACTGTCCAGGTGACATCTACAGGGGATGACTACTGTCCAGGTGACATCTACAGGGGATGACTACTGTCCAGGTGACATCTACAGGAGATGACTACTGTCCAGGTGACATCTACAGGGGATGACTACTGTCCAGGTGACATCTACAGGGGACGACTGTCCAGGTGACATCTACAGGAGATGACTACTGTTGGGCCAAGTAGTTCTCCTGGTGGTTAGGAAAACCTCCTGGCCATAGGGATAACCTAATTACTGTGTGAAATAAGACGTCATATAAAAACTCTTACATTTACTTCTAAACCTCAATATAAAAAGCCGGACTAACCTTGTTCTGTGTGCCAGCATCTTCAATGGTTGCTTTGTGCTTGGCAATCTCGTTCATCTTTCCAAGGACGCTCTACACAGAGAAAAACACAAAACAACGATAACAGTGTCCACTTTTTGCTGTATAACAAGCACACAAATACCAGCCCACCTGTCCTTGGGTGTTCAATTCAATACAATTCAATTCAATTCAATTCAATTCAATACAATTCAATTTGAGGGGCTTTATTGGCATGGGAAACACATGTTAACATTGCCAAAGCAACTGAAGTAGATAATATTACAAACGTGAAATAAGTGTTCTCTGCAGAGTAGTGGAACATTGATTGCTGTGTTTCATCAAGGGAGAGGGAATGTTTCTGCTGATCCTCAACGTTACCTGCAGCCTGGCTTCCACCTGGTCCAGAGTGGCTGAGTCCAGAGCACTGACCCTCGCCTGCAGCAGCTCCATAGTGTCCTGGAGGACAGAGACAGACCGAGAGAGAGAGCTCAGTCTCAGGGCTAACAGTGATTGATGATCAGGGCAGGGTTAACTGTACTTTCTGACATTGTGGATCATTCAAAACCCCACAAAATGTTTTATGAACAAATTGGATTGATTGAGTTCAGTTGGTCAAAAACGGGATACTTTTTATTTTATTTTGTCAACTGAACTCAATCAATGGACCACGGTGGTAGACAAGAAGAGACTCACCATGAGACTGCCTCCCTGCACCCCAGCACTCAGAGGTCCCGGTTTGTCTGATCCAGAACCCACAGCAGTCTCCAGCTCTGAAAGCCGCTTCTCCAACTCTGCCATCTTAACAGAGACAAACGATGGAGAGGTTCAGGCGTGAATGAATGAAAACTGGGTAAACAAGTGACACAGAATTGACCAAGGACTGACTCAAATTTGCATGTGTAAATGCAGACACACGTTTTTGCCGAACACACACACACACACTTAGGGACCCCTTTCCACACAGTCCCATTGCCCTGGGCTCCATACCTTGGCAGCGTCTGTGAACTTCTCCTGCTCTGGCCGGCTGTGTAGCTCATACAACACCACACCGTCAGGACCTTTGGCTGCTGGGGCCTTCCCCTCCCCTGTACTGCCCCTACTGCCTCTCACTGCCTCCAGCTGGGTTAACAGACGTCTGACGGAGACGGAGAGAGGAAGGGAGGACGGAGAGAGAAAGGGACGACAGAAAGGGACGACAGAGAGAGAAAGGGACGACAGAAAGGGACGACAGAAAGGGACGACAGAAAGGGACGACAGAAAGGGACGACAGAGAGAGAAAGGGACGACAGAGAGAGAAAGGGACGACAGAGAGAGAAAGGGACGACAGAGAGAGAAAGGGACGACAGAGAGAGAAAGGGACGACAGAGAGAGAAAGGGACGACAGAGAGAGAAAGGGAGGAAGGAGAGAGGGTCAAGAATAAAAAGGCACATAAGGGTTAGGATGGTTGTTTTAACAACAGACAGACGGGGGTTTGAATAAGAGACAGACGGGGTTTGAATAACAGACAGACGGGGGTTTGAATAACAGACAGACGGGGGTTTGAATAACAGACAGACGGGGGTTTGAATAACAGACAGACGGGGGTTTGAATAACAGACAGACGGGGTTTGAACAACAGACAGACGGGGGTTTGAACAACAGACAGACGGGGTTTGAACAACAGACAGACGGGGGTTTGAACAACAGACAGACGGGGTTTGAACAACAGACAGACGGGGGTTTGAACAACAGACAGACGGGGTTTGAACAACAGACAGACGGGGGTTTTAACAGACGGGGCTTGAATAACAGACAGACGGGGTTTTAATAAGAGACAGATGGGGGTTTGAACAACAGACAGACGGGGGTTTGAATAACAGACAGACGGGGGTTTGAATAACAGACAGACGGGGGTTTGAATAACAGACAGACGGGGGTTTGAACAACAGACAAACGGGGGTTTGAACAACAGACAGACGGGGGTTTGAACAACAGACAGACGGGGGTTTTAGAGAATTTAGCAGTATGTCCAACCGTCCTCACAACCGCATTGCGTCGTGTGGGCGAGCGGTTCACTGGATGTCAACGTTGTGAACAGAATTTCCCATGGTGCCGTGGGGTAATGAGATACAGCGACTAGAGCCTGAGGCCCACTGTCTTGCCATTCCCCCCCCCCCCCCCATGACGCAAGGATCTGTACACAATTCCTGGAAGCTGGAAACGCCCCAGTTCTTCCATGGCCTGCATACGCACTCACCCATTGAGCATGTTTGGGATGCTCTGATCGACGGGTGTTTCGACAGCATGTTCCAGTTCCCGCCAATATCCAGCGACTTCACACAGCCATTGAAGAGGAGGGACAACATACCACAGGCCATAATCAACAGCCTGATCAACTCTATGCGAGAGACCCGCTCCACTACAGGCCCGTTGATGTGAATTGGGGCTTGCCTCGGCCCTCCATTTCCTGTAGACCACAATCAGCGCCTTTGTCTTGCTGACGTTAAGGGAGGGTTGTTTTTCTGGCGCCAAACTGCCAGGCCTCCTCCTATAGGCTGTCTCATCGTCATTGGTGATCAGGCCTACCACCGTCGTTTTGTTCGCAAACTTAATGATGGCGATGGAGTCATGGGTGAACAGGAAGTACAGGAGGGGACTAAGCACGCACCCCTGGGGCCGCCCTGTGTTAGAGGGTCAGTGGCGGATGTGTTGTTGCTACCATCACCACCTGGAGTGCCTCATCAGGAAGTCCAGGATCCAGTTGCAGAGGGAGGTGTTCAGTCCCAGGGTTCTTAGCGAGTGATGAGCTTCACGGGCACTATGGTGTTGAACGCTAGAGCTGTAGTCAATGAACAGTATTCTCACGTAGGTGTTCCCTTGTCTAAGTGGGAAAGGGCAGTGTGGTGGAGTACAATAGAGATTTTGTCATCTGGGATCTGTTGGGGCGGTATGTGAATTGGAGTGGATCCAGGGTGTCTGGGGTGATGGTGTTGATGTGAGACATGACCAGCCTCTCAATGTTTTTCATGGCTACAGATGTGAGTGCTACGATGACGGTAGACATTTAGACAGGTTACCTTGGTGCCCTCCCCTCTCCCCCTCTTACTTGGCCAGTGCTCCATCTGGGTCAGCTAGATTAATATGTGCCTGTGGTCCCAGCAGTGAGTCCAGGTGGGCAGAAACCAGCTGCTGTTTGAGCTGGGCAGCCTGCTGAGCGGACGACAGGAGTCAGACGCTCCTCTGAACTGCTGTCCCGTGTGGTCGCCTGAGGGAGAGGAGCATAGACAGATGATCAGCACACAGGGAAATGACAACCACAGGTTTGGAGGTGGGTAGAGGTCACTGGGTTATAAAGATGGGTGGTTTGGAGGTGGGTAGAGGTCACTGGGGTATAAAGATGGGTGGTTTGGAGGTGGGTAGAGGTCACTGGGTTATAAAGATGGGTGGTTTGGGGGTGGTAGGAGGTCACTGGGGTATAAAGATGGGTGGTTTGGGGGTGGGTAGAGGTCGATGGGGTATAAAGATGGGTGGTTTGGGGTGGGTAGAGTCACTGGGGTATAAAGATGGGTGGTTTGGAGATGGGTAGAGGTCACTGGGGTATAAAGATGGGTGGTTTGGGGGTGGGTAGAGGTCACTGGGGTATAAAGATGGGCCCCAGGAACCCGAGACTAATCAGGAAGATTCAGTGGGATAAAAAACACGCCCTATTGTAGCCATATGTACACAGGTTTGTAGAGCTAGGGCGTAAGGGCTGGGGCTAACGCTAGGGCGTAGGGGCTAACGCTAGGGCGTAGGGGCTAACGCTAGGGCGTAAGGGCTAGGGGGCTAACGCTGATGCGTAGGGGCTGGGGGCTAACGCTAGGGCGTAGGGGGCTAACGCTAGGGCTAGGGGCTAACGCTAGGGGGCTAACGCTGGGGCTGGGGGCTAACGCTAGGGCACTAACGCTAGGGACGCTAACGCTAGGGCGTAGGGGCTAGGGCTAACGCTGGGCGTAAGGCTGAGGGCTAACGCTAGGGCGTAAGGGCTAACTCTAGGGCGTAAGGGCTAGTGGCTAACGCTAGGGCGCAAGGGCTAGTGGCTAACGCTAGGGCGCAAGGGCTAGGGGGCTAACGCTGGGCGCAGGGCCAGGGGGCTAACGCCAGGCGCAGGCGCTGGGGGCTAACGCTAGGCGCAAGGGCTGGGGCTAACGCTAGGCGCAAGGGGGCTAACGCTAGGGCGCAAAGGGGGCTAACGCTAGGGCGCAAGGGGGCAACGCTAGGGCGCAGGGGGCTAACGCTGGGCTTTAGGGGGCTAGGGCTAACGCTAGGGCGCAAGGGCTAGGGGGCTAACTCTAGGGCGCAAGGGCTAGGGGGCTAACTCTAGGCGCAAGGGCCTGGGGGCTAACTCTGGGCGCAAGGGCTGGGGGGCTAACTCTAGCGCAAGGCTAGGGGCTAACGTTAGGGTAGGGGTTTGGGAGTATTTGTCTGACCCGGGCGGTTTAGGGTGTAGGGGTTGTTTGGCACAGTGTCTGACCCGGGCGGTTTAGGGGTTTTACCTGGATGGTCTCCACCTCCTGACTGAGTTCCTGGATCTCATGAACCAGCCGCTGGTACTTCTGCTGGGGGGTTTCCTTCACCCCACAGCCCTCCGCCAACTAGACAGGCATGGAGAGAGGGGAAAACAGAGTTAACATACACTGAAGGTCAGAACAGACAGCTGAATCATTATCCACAAGATTCAAATAAGACAGCTGAATCATTATCCACAAGATTCAAATAAGACAGCTGAATCATTATCCACAAGATTCAAATAGACAGCTGAATCATTATCCACAAGATTCAAATAAGACAGCTGAATCATTATCCACAAGATTCAAATAAGACAGCTGAATCATTATCCACAAGATTCAAATAAGACAGCTGAATCATTATCCACAAGATTCAAATAGACAGCTGAATCATTATCCACAAGATTCAAATAAGACAGCTGAATCATTATCCACAAGATTCAAATAGACAGCTGAATCATTATCCACAAGATTCAAATAGACAGCTGAATCATTATCCACAAGATTCAAATAGACAGCTGAATCATTATCCACAAGATTCAAATAGACAGCTGAATCATTATCCACATGATTCAAATGGGCACGTAATAGGTCTTGTGATGGATTTCACAGAGATGGTTTATGTGTCCCAACAGAATCAAATGGTACTATTTATAGAACAATAATCAATATGAAATATTGCAGCAGCAGCATCTACTCACAATCTCATATTCTCCCGACTCATAGCCCACTCTTTTGTTCTTACTGATACGATCTGAGAAGTCTGGGAGAGAAAACGCATTCATTAGAGGAAAGACAAGAATATTAGATGATGGTTTTGGGATGAAACGGTTACCGGTTTCACGATAAAACCACGGTAAAATTCCAGACGGTTATTATTACCGTTTCGAATGTTAATTATCATTAAAACAGTGTTTGATTACTGCGGTTTGAAAAACTCACGGAAATACCGTCCAGCAGCAACCAAAGTTAGCGGCGGTCTGACAGAGGCGCAGCAACGTGGGTTTTTTTTTGTGAAAACATGGCGGGAGGCAGTGACAGCGCCCGGGAGATTTTTCAGCCTTTGAAGAGGACCAAATCTGAAGTGTGTCGTATTTTGGTTTTTACAAGAGTGCTGAGGGAAACTTCAAATCGAAGATGGTCACCTTGTCTGCAGAACATGCAACATTATTTTTTTTAAATCGCAGCAAAAGCGGAAACAATTCAAAATCTCGAGTCCTCTTTGTGACCACCACCCACTACCTTATAGGGTATGCAAGGTAAGTTCACTTTTAGCTCAATGCATGATGTGGGGACTTTGGGATGGTGGAAAATGTCAAGGTTTGCCTGTCTAACTTTGCTAATAGCTTGTCAATAATGTAAACTGAAGCTTTTCAGTGTTACCTACTCTTATAAAAACACTACACTTGTTCTGCTGCTGTGTGCCTGCGTGCGTCTTCAGACTCTATTCACCCATTGCTAGGCTGGACAATAGAACCATTCAAAACTCACCTAAGGCTGAAAAACAGCAAAGAACGCTAAGCTGGAACACTAGAGCGAGCCCATAGCAAATGAATAGAATGGAACGTTGGCTGCTGGAACACTAGAGCGAGCCCATAGCAAATGAATAGAATGGAACGTTGGCTAAGCTGGAACACTAGAGCGAGCCCATAGCAAATGAATGGAATGGAACGTTGGCTAAGCTGGAACACTAGAGCGAGCCCATAGCAAATGAATGGAATGGAACGTTGGCTAAGCTGGAACACTAGAGCTAGCCCATAGCAAATGAATAGAATGGAACGTTGGCTAAGCTGGAACACTAGAGCGAGCCCATAGCAAATGAATGGAATGGAACGTTGGCTAAGCTGGAACACTAGAGCGAGCCCATAGCAAATGAATGGAATGGAACGTTGGCTAAGCTGGAACACTAGAGCGAGCCCATAGCAAATGAATGGAATGGAACGTTGGCTAAGCTGGAACACTAGAGCGAGCCCATAGCAAATGAATGGAATGGAACGTTGGCTAAGCTGGAACACTAGAGCGAGCCCATAGCAAATGTATGGAACGGAACGTTGGCTAAGCTGGAACACTAGAGCGAGCCCATAGCAAATGAATAGAATGGAACGTTGGCTAAGCTGGAACACTAGAGCTAGCCCATAGCAAATGAATGGAATGGAACGTTCACAGAGCCTGTTTTCACTGGAGTGATGCTTAAAATTCCATTTGGCCTAAAGGCACATGTATGCCTTTTAATTTTACCAATACAATCTGTTCGTCAGACCTAAACTGGGAAGAAAAAAACTACTTGTGTAGAAAGTAGCATCCGCACATATCGATGGTGTCAACTGTGCTTATGGCTGCATAATGAGAAAGTAGGGGGGAAAATGAAAATGTCGGACTATTTCTGGTCTAGTGATCGATGAAAAACGAGCTCGCTACCCAGACTCACAGAATTAGAAAGAGGAGATTAATCATGATTAAAATGGTGTCTGACATTTTTTTTTTTTTTTATCTAAATATACACATTGCAAAATATTTGGCGAAATAAACAGACTTGCCTATATAGGAAACAATGGGACGACCTCAGAGTTCCATGAGTCATTTTGTTGTTGTTTACATTTGAACCATAAACAAAGTGAGCAGGTCTCGTTACCAACAATAGCGAAACAGGCATTGTGACGTCGAACAATAAGCTGGGAAGAGAACGTTCAGAAGGCGAGTTGTTGCCACGGCGCTCAATACAACTAATAGGAGCTGGCAGGGTGAAAAATACCCTAAAATAAGGCCTGTTTGTTCGTGACCACTTCAAAACGACGGCAAGCAGCTGGGAAATATGGTCATATTATGAAACTGGGCTCCACGGCGGATGCAATTAACTTTATCAGGAAAAAAAACATTGTTAAAAATTGCCTACCATTGCACACGATAACACGTTATGTAGTTTAGTCACCCAACCAACATATTTTGTTCATTTAAAATCCAGCAGTCGACTTGGTTGTAAAAAGTGTTCCAACAGGAGAAACACTATAGACTCCCCCGTACAAGACTCCCCCGTACAAGACTCCCCCGTACAAGACTCCCCCGTACAAGACTCCCGTATTTATGTCAATTGTTGGGCTCATTGCAATTACTGTCTTCTTAAGACTCATTTGTATTTATGTAAATTGTGCATGGGGTCATTGCATATACTCAAATGCAACACAGAAGATAGTGTGTGTGATAATAATAATACATGATCCATTTCCTTGTTTACAGAGATGGGCGTGCAGCAGGCAAACCCAGTGATGCTACTGGTCTGTCCTCATCTACAGTTGTGACACAGACACTCCAGCCATCATTTAAAAAGGCAGGCTGTTAATACACACACATCAAAAAGACCTCTGTACACCCTTTCATATTACATTGCAAAGGACATGGTGCCATTTCATATTGTTGAGAGGCCCGTCTTTCTGAGGCTGATGAAGGTTGCGTGCCTCACTACAAAGTGTCATCACAAACATTATTTTCCAAGACTGAAATCCCAAACCTGTACAACCAGGTTAAAGCTGATGTTGGAAAATGTTTCGCTCAAGGCACATGGTGTGCTGCAACTACTGACCTCTGGACCAATGAAAGCAGGGGGTGGTTCAACCCTACATCAGCTTCACTAGCCATTACCTCACCCCAGAATGGTAACTGGAATCAAACTGCCTGGAAACACAGTTCTTCCCAGAAGATCACTCGGCTCACAACATCAGAGAGGTTTTTGAGAATATGCTGGAAGAGTGGGGAGATCAACAAGAAAGACCTGGTCTGTATAACCACAGACAACACAACAAACACGATCAAGGCTTTTGAACAGGTCCCAGATCTGTGGCTTTGGCTGCTTTTGACCAATCATTTGAACCTGGCCATCTCAAAGGCTCTGAAAAATTCAGAGTTGACACAGTAGTCAAGGCCTGTCGTCATCTGGTCCAAGGCTTCTCGGAGCTGGAAGAGAAGGAGAGAACAGAGAAAAAGCAAGCTGCCCTCAACATGCCACAGAAGAAGGCTCTGATCCATGATGTGGTGACCCGATGAAGATCTACACACAAGATGCTTGAGCGTTTCCTCAGCCACCAGCAGCCGGTCTGTGCGACACTGGCTGGAGAAAGAGGAACATGGCATCTGAAGACCAACGGATGCCGACATAAGTGTCATGGAGCAACTGTGCCAGCTCCTTGAACCTCTGAGAAAGTTAATAGATGCACTTGCCTCAGAGACACTGTCAGCCATCAGCCCTGTCCTGGACCCGTCACCTGTGATGTTCTGGTGGAAAAGGATACGGGCCATCCTGACCAGGAGATGATACGGAGCCATCCTGACCAGGGAGATGATACGGAGCCATCCCTGACCAGGAGATGATACGGAGCCATCCTGACCAGGGGAGATGATACGGAGCCATCCTGACCAAGGAGATGATACGGAGCCGTCCCAGACCAAGGAGATGATACGGAGCCGTCCTGACCAAGGAGATGATACGGGCCGTCCTGACCAAGGAGATGATACGGGCCGTCCCTGACCAGGAGATGATGCGGAGCCATCCTGACCAGGGAGATGATACGGAGCCATCCCTGACCAAGGAGATGATACGGAGCCATCCCTGACCAGGGAGATGATGACGGAGTCATCCTGACCAGGAGATGATCGGAGCCATCCCTGACCAAGGAGATGATACGGAGCCATCCCTGACCAGGAGATGATCGAGCCATCCCTGACAGGGAGATGAAAGGATCACGAGCCATCCCTGACCAAGGTGATGATATTTGAGCCATCCCTGACCGGGGAGATGAAAAGGATACGGAGCCATCCCTGACCAGGGAGATGAAAAGGATACGGAGCCATCCCTGACCAGGGAGATGAAAAGGATACGGAGCCATCCCTGACCAGGGAGATGAAAAGGATACGGAGCCATCCCTGACCAGGGAGATGAAAAGGATATGGAGCCATCCCTGACCAGGGAGATGAAAAGGATATGGAGCCATCCCTGACCAGGGAGATGAAAAGGATATGGAGCCATCCCTGACCAGGGAGATGAAAAGGATATGGAGCCATCCCTGATCAGGGAGATGATACAGAGCAATCCCTGACCACGGAGATGAAAAGGATATGGAGCCATCCCTGACCAGGGAGATGAAAAGGATATGGAGCCATCCCTGACCAGGGAGATGAAAAGGATATGGAGCCATCCCTGACCAGGGAGATGATACAGAGCAATCCCTGACCGGGGAGATGAAAAGGATACGGAGCAATCCCTGACCAGGGAGATGAAAAGGGTAATGAGAGAAGACCTTAACAGATACAAAGAGAGTCATGCACATGGCTTGTTTCATTGACCCCCGCTTTAAAAAAAAATATTATTTCACCTTTATTTAACCAGGTAGGCTAGTTGAGAACAAGTTCTCATTTGCAACTGCGACCTGGCCAAGATAAAGCATAGCAGTGTGAACAGACAACACAGAGTTACACATGGAGTAAACAATTAACAAGTCAATAACACAGTAGAAAAAAAAGGGGAGTCTATATACATTGTGCAAAAAGGCATGAGGAGGTAGGCGAATAATTACAATTTTGCAGATTAACACTGAAGTGATAAATGATCAGATGGACATGTACAGGTAGAGATATTGGTGTGCAAAAGAGCAGAAAAGTAAATAAATAAAAACAGTATGGGGATGAGGTAGGTGAAAATGGGTGGGCTATTTACCAATAGACTATGTACAGCTGCAGCGATCGGTTAGCTGCTCAGATAGCAGATGTTTGAAGTTGGTGAGGAGATAAAGTCTCAACTTCAGCGATTTTTGCAATTGTTCCAGTCACAGGCAGCAGAGTACTGGAACAAAAAGCGGCCGAATGAGGTGTTGGCTTTAGGGATGATCAGTGAGATACACCTGCTGGAGCGCGTGCTACGGATGGGTGTTGCCATCGTGACCAGTGAACTGAGATAAGGCGGAGCTTTACCTAGCATGGACTTGTAGATGACCTGGAGCCAGTGGGTCTGGCGACGAATATATAGCGAGGGCCAGCCGACTAGAGCATACAAGTCGCAGTGGTGGGTGGTATAAGGTGCTTTAGTGACAAAACGGATGGCACTGTGATAAACTGCATCCAGTTTGCTGAGTAGAGTGTTGGAAGCAATTTTGTAGATGACGTCGCCAAAGTCGAGGATCGGTAGGATAGTCAGTTTTACTAGGGTAAGTTTGGCGTGAGTGAAGGAGGCTTTGTTGCGGAATAGAAAGCCGACTCTTGATTTGATTTTTGAATGGAGATGTTTGATATGAGTCTGGAAGGAGAGTTTACAGTCTAGCCAGACACCTAGGTACTTATAGATGTCCACATATTCAAGGTCGGAACCATCCAGGGTGGTGATGCTGGTCAGGCGTACGGGTGCAGGCAGCGAACGGTTGAAAAGCATGCATTTGAGGCCTCAAAATAAGCTTCTTAGATGAGCCTGAAAAAGTTGACACTGGCAGCTGTGTCCAGGAGGCCTTGAAGCTGGCAGCTGTGTCCAGGAGGCCTTGAAGCTGGCAGCTGTGTCCAGGAGGCCTTGAAGCTGGCAGCTGTGTCCAGGAGGCCTTGACGCTGGCAGCTGTGTCCAGGAGGCCTTGACGCTGGCAGCTGTGTCCAGGAGGCCTTGACGCTGGCAGCTGTGTCCAGGAGGCCTTGAAGCTGACAGCTGTGTCCAGGTGGCCTTGAAGCTGACAGCTGCACAAGTCAGAGAAGAACCACGATGCACCAACACCCCCACAGCGGCATCGGCGGGGAAAGGCCTGGCTGGGTTGATGAGAAAGACTACCTCGACAAGGCATCAGAGAGGTGACGAGGGTCAGATTCCAACCTCCCCAGAAGACAGAGTGAAAGAAGAGATCAAGGTCTACCCATCTGCCTCCCATTCCAGCAGAAGAGGATCCACTGGTATGGTGGAAGGGGTTCTGCATCAGAGCTGCCTCACGTTGGCAGGAAGCTTTTGTGCATCCTAGCAACCAGGAAGCTTTTGTGCATCCTAGCAACCAGGAAGCTTTTGTGCATCCTAGCAACCAGGAAGCTTTTGTGCATCCTAGCAACCAGGAAGCTTTTGTGCATCCTAGCAACCAGGAAGCTTTTGTGCATCCTAGCAACCAGCGTGACATCAGTGTGTTCAGTGCCAGCGGGCACATTGTCTCCCCTCGCAGATCACTGCTTCAACCAGACAAAGTAAATATGCTGACATTTTTACATTTCATTCTCATGTGAACAAAAATACATACATACAGGATGTTTCTTTATGAAGGAGAGAACGGACAGAATCAGTGATGTTCATTTGATTTGTTGACATATTTTGTGTTGTTATTTTAATGTCAACACGTGCACATTGGATGTGTTTACATATGGTTGTATTGGATGTGTTTACATATGGTTGTATTGGATGTGTTTACATATGGTTGTATTGGATGTGTTTATATATGGTTGTATTGGATGTGTTTACATATGGTTCTATTGGATGTGTTTACATATGGTTGTGTTGGATGTGTTTCTATATGGTTGTGTTTACATATGGTTGTATTGGATGTGTTTCTATATGGTTGTGTTTACATATGGTTGTGTTTATATATGGTTCTATTGGTTGTGTTTATATATGGTTGTATTGGATGTGTTTACATATGGTTGTATTGGATGTGTTTACATATGGTTGTGTTGGATGTGTTTCTATATGGTTGTGTTTACATATGGTTGTATTGGATGTGTTTACATATGGTTGTATTGGATGTGTTTCTATATGGTTGTGTTTACATATGGTTGTGTTTATATATGGTTCTATTGGTTGTGTTTATATATGGTTGTATTGGATGTGTTTACATATGGATGTGTTGGATGTGTTTACATATGGTTGTATTGGATGTGTTTATATATGGTTGTATTGGATGTGTTTATATATGGTTGTATTGGATGTGTTTACATATGGTTGTGTTGGATGTGTTTACATATGGTTGTGTTGGTTGTGTTTACATATGGTTGTATTGGATGTGTTTACATATGGTTGTATTGGATGTGTTTATATATGGTTGTATTGGATGTGTTTATATATGGTTGTGTTGGATGTGTTTACATATGGTTGTGTTGGTTGTGTTTACATATGGTTGTATTGGTTGTGTTTACATATGGTTGTATTGGTTGTATTGGATGTGTTTACATATGGTTGTATTGGTTGTGTTTACATATGGTTGTATTGGATGTGTTTCTATATGGTTGTATTGGTTGTATTGGATGTGTTTACATATGGTTGTATTGGATGTGTTTACATATGGTTGTGTTGGTTGTGTTTACATATGGTTGTGTTGGTTGTGTTTACATATGGTTGTATTGGATGTGTTTACATATGGTTGTGTTGGTTGTGTTTACATATGGTTGTATTGGATGTGTTTACATATGGTTGTATTGGTTGTATTGGATGTGTTTACATATGGTTGTATTGGATGTGTTTACATATGGTTGTATTGGTTGTATTGGTTGTGTTTACATATGGTTGTATTGGATGTGTTTACATATGGTTGTATTGGATGTGTTTACATATGGTTGTATTGGATGTGTTTACATATGGTTGTATTGGATGTGTTTACATATGGTTGTATTGGATGTGTTTACATATGGTTGTGTTGGTTGTGTTTACATATGGTTGTATTGGATGTGTTTACATATGGTTGTATTGGATGTGTTTACATATGGTTGTATTGGATGTGTTTACATATGGTTGTATTGGATGTGTTTACATATGGTTGTATTGATGTGTTTACATATGGTTGTATTGGATGTGTTTACATATGGTTGTATTGGATGTGTTTATATATGGTTGTATTGGATGTGTTTATATATGGTTGTATTGGATGTGTTTACATATGGTTGTGTTGGATGTGTTTACATATGGTTGTATTGGATGTGTTTACATATGGTTGTATTGGATGTGTTTATATATGGTTGTATTGGATGTGTTTACATATGGTTCTATTGGATGTGTTTACATATGGTTCTATTGGATGTGTTTACATATGGTTGTGTTGGATGTGTTTCTATATGGTTGTGTTTACATATGGTTGTATTGGATGTGTTTCTATATGGTTGTGTTTACATATGGTTGTGTTTATATATGGTTCTATTGGTTGTGTTTATATATGGTTGTATTGGATGTGTTTACATATGGTTGTATTGGATGTGTTTTATTGGTTGTATTGGATGTGTTTATATATGGTTGTATTGGATGTGTTTACATATGGTTGTATTGGATGTGTTTATATATGGTTGTATTGGATGTGTTTATATATGGTTGTATTGGATGTGTTTATATATGGTTGTGTTGGATGTATTGGATGTGTTTACATATGGTTGTATTGGTTGTGTTGGATGTGTTTCTATATGGTTGTGTTTACATATGGTTGTATTGGATGTGTTTACATATGGTTGTATTGGATGTGTTTACATATGGTTGTATTGGTTGTGTTTATATATGGTTGTATTGGATGTTTTTATATATGGTTGTATTGGATGTGTTTACATATGGTTGTATTGGATGTGTTTATATATGGTTGTATTGGATGTGTTTATATATGGTTGTATTGGATGTGTTTATATATGGTTGTATTGGATGTGTTTACATATGGTTGTATTGGATGTGTTTACATATGGTTGTATTGGATGTGTTTACATATGGTTGTGTTGGTTGTGTTTACATATGGTTGTATTGGATGTGTTTACATATGGTTCTATTGGATGTGTTTACATATGGTTGTATTGGATGTGTTTATATATGGTTGTATTGGATGTGTTTATATATGGTTGTATTGGATGTGTTTATATATGGTTGTATTGGATGTGTTTACATATGGTTGTGTTGGATGTGTTTACATATGGTTGTGTTGGTTGTGTTTACATATGGTTGTATTGGTTGTGTTTACATATGGTTGTATTGGTTGTATTGGATGTGTTTACATATGGTTGTATTGGTTGTGTTTACATATGGTTGTATTGGATGTGTTTCTATATGGTTGTATTGGTTGTATTGGATGTGTTTACATATGGTTGTATTGGATGTGTTTACATATGGTTGTGTTGGTTGTGTTTACATATGGTTGTGTTGGTTGTGTTTACATATGGTTGTATTGGATGTGTTTACATATGGTTGTGTTGGTTGTGTTTACATATGGTTGTATTGGATGTGTTTACATATGGTTGTATTGGTTGTATTGGATGTGTTTACATATGGTTGTATTGGATGTGTTTACATATGGTTGTATTGGTTGTATTGGTTGTGTTTACATATGGTTGTATTGGATGTGTTTACATATGGTTGTATTGGATGTGTTTACATATGGTTGTATTGGATGTGTTTACATATGGTTGTATTGGATGTGTTTACATATGGTTGTATTGGATGTGTTTACATATGGTTGTGTTGGTTGTGTTTACATATGGTTGTATTGGATGTGTTTACATATGGTTGTATTGGATGTGTTTACATATGGTTGTATTGGATGTGTTTACATATGGTTGTATTGGATGTGTTTACATATGGTTGTATTGGATGTGTTTACATATGGTTGTATTGGATGTGTTTACATATGGTTGTATTGGATGTGTTTATATATGGTTGTATTGGATGTGTTTATATATGGTTGTATTGGATGTGTTTACATATGGTTGTGTTGGATGTGTTTACATATGGTTGTATTGGATGTGTTTACATATGGTTGTATTGGATGTGTTTATATATGGTTGTATTGGATGTGTTTACATATGGTTCTATTGGATGTGTTTACATATGGTTCTATTGGATGTGTTTACATATGGTTGTGTTGGATGTGTTTCTATATGGTTGTGTTTACATATGGTTGTATTGGATGTGTTTCTATATGGTTGTGTTTACATATGGTTGTGTTTATATATGGTTCTATTGGTTGTGTTTATATATGGTTGTATTGGATGTGTTTACATATGGTTGTATTGGATGTGTTTACATATGGTTGTATTGGATGTGTTTATATATGGTTGTATTGGATGTGTTTACATATGGTTGTATTGGATGTGTTTATATATGGTTGTATTGGATGTGTTTATATATGGTTGTATTGGATGTGTTTATATATGGTTGTGTTGGATGTATTGGATGTGTTTACATATGGTTGTATTGGTTGTGTTGGATGTGTTTCTATATGGTTGTGTTTACATATGGTTGTATTGGATGTGTTTACATATGGTTGTATTGGATGTGTTTACATATGGTTGTATTGGTTGTGTTTATATATGGTTGTATTGGATGTTTTTATATATGGTTGTATTGGATGTGTTTACATATGGTTGTATTGGATGTGTTTATATATGGTTGTATTGGATGTGTTTATATATGGTTGTATTGGATGTGTTTATATATGGTTGTATTGGATGTGTTTACATATGGTTGTATTGGATGTGTTTACATATGGTTGTATTGGATGTGTTTACATATGGTTGTGTTGGTTGTGTTTACATATGGTTGTATTGGATGTGTTTACATATGGTTCTATTGGATGTGTTTACATATGGTTGTATTGGATGTGTTTACATATGGTTGTATTGGATGTGTTTACATATGGTTGTGTTGGATGTGTTTACATATGGTTGTATTGGATGTGTTTACATATGGTTGTATTGGATGTGTTTACATATGGTTGTATTGGATGTGTTTACATATGGTTGTATTGGATGTGTTTATATATGGTTGTATTGGATGTGTTTATATATGGTTGTATTGGATGTGTTTACATATGGTTGTGTTGGATGTGTTTACATATGGTTGTATTGGATGTGTTTACATATGGTTGTATTGGATGTGTTTATATATGGTTGTATTGGATGTGTTTACATATGGTTCTATTGGATGTGTTTACATATGGTTCTATTGGATGTGTTTACATATGGTTGTGTTAGATGTGTTTCTATATGGTTGTGTTTACATATGGTTGTATTGGATGTGTTTCTATATGGTTGTGTTTACATATGGTTGTGTTTATATATGGTTCTATTGGTTGTGTTTATATATGGTTGTATTGGATGTGTTTACATATGGTTGTATTGGATGTGTTTACATATGGTTGTGTTGGATGTGTTTATATATGGTTGTATTGGATGTGTTTATATATGGTTGTATTGGATGTGTTTATATATGGTTGTATTGGATGTGTTTATATATGGTTGTATTGGATGTGTTTATATATGGTTGTATTGGATGTGTTTATATATGGTTGTGTTGGATGTATTGGATGTGTTTACATATGGTTGTATTGGTTGTGTTGGATGTGTTTCTATATGGTTGTATTGGATGTGTTTATATATGGTTGTGTTGGATGCATTGGATGTGTTTACATATGGTTGTATTGGTTGTGTTGGATGTGTTTACATATGGTTGTATTGGATGTGTTTATATATGGTTGTATTGGATGTGTTTATATATGGTTGTATTGGATGTGTTTATATATGGTTGTATTGGATGTGTTTACATATGGTTGTATTGGTTGTATTGGATGTGTTTATATATGGTTGTATTGGATGTGTTTATATATGGTTGTATTGGATGTGTTTACATATGGTTGTATTGGATGTGTTTACATATGGTTGTGTTGGATGTGTTTACATATGGTTGTATTGGATGTGTTTACATATGGTTGTGTTGGATGTGTTTACATATGGTTGTATTGGATGTGTTTACATATGGTTGTGTTGGATGTGTTTACATATGGTTGTGTTGGATGTGTTTACATATGGTTGTATTGGATGTGTTTACATATGGTTGTATTGGATGTGTTTACATATGGTTGTATTGGATGTGTTTACATATGGTTGTATTGGATGTGTTTACATATGGTTGTATTGGATGTGTTTACATATGGTTGTGTTGGATGTGTTTACATATGGTTGTATTGGATGTGTTTACATATGGTTGTATTGGATGTGTTTACATATGGTTGTATTGGATGTGTTTACATATGGTTGTATTGGATGTGTTTACATATGGTTGTATTGGATGTGTTTACATATGGTTGTGTTGGTTGTGTTTACATATGGTTGTGTTGGATGTGTTTACATATGGTTGTATTGGATGTGTTTATATATGGTTGTGTTGGTTGTGTTTACATATGGTTGTATTGGATGTGTTTACATATGGTTGTATTGGATGTGTTTACATATGGTTGTGTTGGTTGTGTTTACATATGGTTGTATTGGATGTGTTTACATATGGTTCTATTGGATGTGTTTACATATGGTTGTATTGGATGTGTTTACATATGGTTGTATTGGATGTGTTTCTATATGGTTGTGTTGGATGTGTTTCTATATGGTTGTGTTTACATATGGTTGTATTGGATGTGTTTACATATGGTTGTATTGGATGTGTTTACATATGGTTCTATTGGATGTGTTTACATATGGTTGTATTGGATGTGTTTACATATGGTTGTATTGGATGTGTTTACATATGGTTGTGTTGGTTGTGTTTACATATGGTTGTGTTGGTTGTGTTTACATATGGTTGTGTTGGATGTGTTTACATATGGTTGTGTTGGATGTGTTTCTATATGGTTGTGTTGGTTGTGTTTACATATGGTTGTGTTGGTTGTGTTTACATATGGTTGTGTTGGATGTGTTTACATATGGTTGTGTTGGATGTGTTTCTATATGGTTGTGTTGGTTGTGTTTACATATGGTTGTGTTGGATGTGTTTACATATGGTTGTATTGGATGTGTTTCTATATGGTTGTATTGGATGTGTTTATATATGGTTGTGTTTACATATGGTTGTATTGGATGTGTTTATATATGGTTGTATTGGATGTGTTTACATATGGTTGTGTTGGATGTGTTTACATATGGTTGTATTGGATGTGTTTACATATGGTTGTATTGGATGTGTTTACATATGGTTGTGTTGGATGTGTTTCTATATGGTTGTGTTGGATGTGTTTCTATATGGTTGTGTTTACATATGGTTGTATTGGATGTGTTTATATATGGTTGTATTGGATGTGTTTATATATGGTTGTATTGGATGTGTTTACATATGGTTGTATTGGATGTGTTTATATGGTTGTATTGGATGTGTTTATATATGGTTGTATTGGATGTGTTTATATGGTTGTATTGGATGTGTTTACATATGGTTGTATTGGATGTGTTTCTATATGGTTGTGTTGGTTGTGTTTATATATGGTTGTGTTGGATGTGTTTATATATGGTTGTATTGGATGTGTTTACATATGGTTGTGTTTTGTATATGGTTGTATTGGATGTGTTTATATATGGTTGTATTGGATGTGTTTCTATATGGTGTTTATATATGGTTGTATTGGATGTGTTTATATATGGTTGTGTTGGATGTGTTTACATATGGTTGTATTGGATGTGTTTACATATGGTTGTATTGGATGTGTTTACATATGGTGTGTTGTTGTGTTTATATGGTTGTATTGGATGTGTTTATATATGGTTGTATTGGATGTGTTTACATATGGTTGTATTGGATGTGTTTACATATGGTTGTATTGGATGTGTTTACATATGGTTGTATTGGATGTGTTTACATATGGTTGTATTGGATGTGTTTACATATGGTTCTATTGGATGTGTTTACATATGGTTGTATTGGATGTGTTTACATATGGTTGTGTTGGATGTGTTTACATATGGTTGTATTGGATGTGTTTATATATGGTTCTATTGGATGTGTTTATATATGGTTCTATTGGATGTGTTTACATATGGTTGTATTGGATGTGTTTACATATGGTTGTGTTGGATGTGTTTACATATGGTTGTATTGGATGTGTTTATATATGGTTCTATTGGATGTGTTTACATATGGTTGTATTGGATGTGTTTACATATGGTTGTATTGGATGTGTTTACATATGGTTGTATTGGATGTGTTTACATATGGTTGTATTGGATGTGTTTACATATGGTTGTGTTGGATGTGTTTCTATATGGTTGTGTTGGATGTGTTTATATATGGTTGTATTGGATGTGTTTATATATGGTTGTATTGGATGTGTTTATATATGGTTGTGTTGGATGTGTTTATATATGGTTGTATTGGATGTGTTTATATATGGTTGTATTGGATGTGTTTACATATGGTTGTGTTGGATGTGTTTACATATGGTTGTGTTGGTTGTGTTTACATATGGTTGTGTTGGTTGTGTTTACATATGGTTGTGTTGGATGTGTTTATATATGGTTGTGTTTACATATGGTTGTATTGGATGTGTTTATATATGGTTGTGTTGGATGTGTTTATATATGGTTGTGTTTACATATGGTTGTGTTGGATGTGTTTATATGGTTGTGTTTACATATGGTTGTGTTGGTTGTGTTTATATGGTTGTGTTGGATGTGTTTCTATATGGTTGTGTTTACATATGGTTGTGTTGGATGTGATATGGTTGTGTTTACATATGGTTGTGTTGGTTGTGTTTATATATGGTTGTATTGGATGTGTTTATATATGGTTTGTATGGATGTGTTTATGTATGTTTATTGGTATGTTGTATTGGATGTGTTTATATATGGTTGTATTGGATGTGTTTACATATGGTTGTATTGGATGTGTTTATATATGGTTGTATTGGATGTGTTTATATATGGTTGTATTGGATGTGTTTATATATGGTTGTATTGGATGTGTTTATATGGTTGTATTGGTTGTATTGGATGTGTTTATATATGGTTGTTTATTGGATGTGTTTATATATGGTTGTATTGGATGTGTTTATATATGGTTGTATTGGATGTGTTTATATATGGTTGTATTGGATGTGGTTGTATTGGATGTGTTTATATATGGTTGTATTGGATGTGTTTATATATGGTTGTATTGGATGTGTTTATATATGGTTGTATTGGATGTGTTTACATATGGTTGTATTGGATGTGTTTACATATGGTTGTATTGGATGTGTTTATATATGGTTGTATTGGATGTGTTTATATATGGTTGTATTGGATGTGTTTATATATGGTTGTATTGGATGTGTTTACATATGGTTGTATTGGATGTGTTTACATATGGTTGTGTTGGATTGTGTTTACATATGGTTGTATTGGATGTGTTTACATATGGTTGTATTGGATGTGTTTACATATGGTTGTATTGGATGTGTTTACATATGGTTGTATTGGATGTGTTTATATATGGTTGTATTGGTTGTGTTTACATATGGTTGTATATATGGTTGTATTGGATGTGTTTATATATGGTTGTATTGGATGTGTTTATATATGGTTGTATTGGATGTGTTTATATGGTTGTATTGGATGTGTTTATATATGGTTGTATTGGTTGTGTTTATATATGGTTGTATTGGATGTGTTTATATGGTTGTATTGGATGTTTATATATGGTTGTATTGGATGTTTTATATATGGTTGTATTGGATGTGTTTATATATGGTTGTATTGGATGTGTTGGATATGTTTATTTACATATGGTTGTATTGGATGTGTTTATATATGGTTGTATTGGATGTGTTTATATATATGGTTTATTGGATGTGTTTATATATGGTTGTATTGGATGTGTTTATATATGGTTGTATTGGATGTGTTTATATATGGTTGGATGTATTGGATGTGTTTATATATGGTTGTATTGGTTGTGTTTATATATGGTGTATTGGTTGTATTGGATGTGTTTATATATGGTTGTATTGGATGTGTTTATATATGGATGTTTATTGGATGTGTTTATATATGGTTGTTTATTGGATGTGTTTATATATGGTTGTATTGGATGTGTTTATATGGATGTATTGGATGTGTTTCTATATGGTTGTATTGGTGTGTTTATATATGGTTGTATTGGATGTGTTTATATATGGTTGTATTGGATGTGTTTATATATGGTTGTATTGGATGTGTTTATATATGGTTGTGTTGTATGGTGTTTTGATGTGTTTATATTGGTTGTATTGGATGTGTTTATATATGGTTGTATTGGATGTGTTTATATATGGTTGTATTGGATGTGTTTATATATGGTTGTATTGGATGTGTTTATATATGGTTGTATTGGATGTGTTTATATATGGTTGTATTGGATGTGTATGGTTGTTTGGTTGTGTTTTATATATGGTTGTATTGGATGTGTTTATATATGGTTGTATTGGATGTGTTTATATATGGTTGTATTGGATGTGTTTATATATGGTTGTATTGGATGTGTTTATATATGGTTGTATTGGATGTGTTTATATATGGTTGTATTGGATGTGTTTATATATGGTTGTATTGGATGTGTTTATATATGGTTGTATTGGATGTGTTTATATATGGTTGTATTGGATGTGTTTATATATGGTTGTATTGGTTGTGTTTATATATGGTTGTATTGGATGTGTTTACATATGGTTGTATTGGATGTGTTTACATATGGATGTATTGGTTGTATTGGATGTGTTTACATATGGTTGTATTGGATGTGTTTACATATGGTTGTATTGGATGTGTTTATATATGGTTGTATTGGATGTGTTTATATATGGTTGTATTGGATGTGTTTATATATGGTTGTATTGGATGTGTTTATATATGGTTGTATTGGTTGTGTTTATATATGGTTGTATTGGATGTGTTTACATATGGTTGTATTGGATGTGTTTACATATGGTTGTATTGGTTGTATTGGATGTGTTTATATATGGTTGTGTTTATATTGGATGTGTTTATATATGGATGTATTGGATGTGTTTATATATGGTTGTATTGGTTGTATTGGATGTGTTTATATATGGATGTATTGGATGTGTTTATATATGGTTGTATTGGTTGTATTGGATGTGTTTATATATGGTTGTATTGGATGTGTTTATATATAGTTGTATTGGATGTGTTTATATATGGATGTGTTTATATATGGATGTGTTTATATATGGTTGTGTTTATATATAGTTGTATTGGATGTGTTTATATATGGTTGTATTGGTTGTGTTTATATATAGTTGTATTGGATGTGTTTATATATGGATGTGTTTATATATGGATGTGTTTATATATGGTTGTATTGGTTGTATTGGATGTGTTTATATATGGTTGTATTGGATGTGTTTATATATGGATGTGTTTATATATGGTTGTATTGGTTGTATTGGATGTGTTTATATATGGTTGTATTGGTTGTATTGGATGTGTTTATATATGGATGTATTGGATGTGTTTATATATGGATGTGTTTATATATGGTTGTATTGGTTGTATTGGATGTGTTTATATATGGTTGTATTGGTTGTATTGGATGTGTTTATATATGGTTGTATTGGATGTGTTTATATATGGTTGTATTGGATGTGTTTATATATGGTTGTGTTGGATGTGTTTATATATGGTTGTATTGGATGTGTTTATATATGGATGTATTGGATGTGTTTATATATGGTTGTATTGGATGTATTGGATGTGTTTATATATGGATGTATTGGTTGTATTGGATGTGTTTATATATGGTTGTATTGGATGTATTGGATGTGTTTATATATGGATGTATTGGTTGTATTGGATGTGTTTATATATGGTTGTATTGGATGTGTTTATATATGGTTGTATTGGTTGTATTGGATGTGTTTATATATGGTTGTATTGGATGTGTTTATATATGGATGTATTGGTTGTGTTTATATATGGTTGTATTGGATGTGTTTATATATGGTTGTATTGGTTGTGTTTATATATGGATGTGTTTATATATGGATGTGTTTATATATGGATGTGTTTATATATGGTTGTATTGGATGTGTTTATATATGGTTGTATTGGTTGTATTGGATGTGTTTATATATGGTTGTATTGGATGTGTTTATATATGGTTGTATTGGTTGTGTTTATATATGGTTGTATTGGTTGTGTTTATATATGGTTGTATTGTCTGCACACACAAAGTGCATAATGCCGCTAACTGTAATTGTTGCTTGTTGGTTTTCAATATAAAACAATACTGATAACCATAATACTACCTATAACCGTGGTAATACTGGTAACCATGGTAATACTGATAACAGTGATAATACTGATAACCATGATACTACCTATAACCGTGATAATACTGGTAACCATGGTAATACTGATAACAGTGATAATACTGATAACCATGATACTACCTATAACCATGGTAATACTGATAACCATGATACTACCTATAACCGTGGTAATACTGGTAACCATAATACTACCTATAACCGTGGTAATACTGATAACAGTGATAATACTGATAACCATGATACTACCTATAACCATGGTAATACTGGTAACCATGGTAATACTGATAACAGTGATAATACTAAAAACCATGATACTACCTATAACCATGGTAATACTGATAACAGTGATAATACTGAAAACCATGATACTACCTATAACCGTGGTAATACTGGTAACCATGGTAATACTGGTAACAGTGATAATACTGATAACCATAATACTACCTATAACCGTGGTAATACTGGTAACCATGGTAATACTGATAACAGTGATAATACTGAAAACCATAATACTACCTATAACCGTGATAATACTGGTAACCATGGTAATACTGATAACAGTGATAATACTAAAAACCATGATACTACCTATAACCGTGGTAATACTGATAACAGTGATAATACTGAAAACCATGATACTACCTATAACCATGGTAATACTGGTAACCATGGTAATACTGGTAACAGTGATAATACTAAAAACCGTGATACTACCTATAACCATGGTAATACTGGTAACCATGGTAATACTGGTAACAGTGATAATACTAAAAACCATGATACTACCTATAACCATGGTAATACTGATAACAGTGATAATACTGAAAACCATGATACTACCTATAACCGTGGTAATACTGATAACAGTGATAATACTGAAAACCATGATACTACCTATAACCGTGGTAATACTGGTAACCATGGTAATACTGATAACAGTGATAATACTAAAAACCGTGATACTACCTATAACCATGGTAATACTGGTAACCATGGTAATACTGGTAACAGTGATAATACTAAAAACCATGATACTACCTATAACCATGGTAATACTGATAACAGTGATAATACTGAAAACCATGATACTACCTATAACCGTGGTAATACTGGTAACCATGGTAATACTGATAACAGTGATAATACTGAAAACCATGATACTACCTATAACCGTGGTAATACTGATAACCATGGTAATACTGATAACCGTGGTAATACTGATAACCATGGTAACCGTGGTAATACTGATAACAGTGATAATACTGAAAACTGCGATAATACCGATAACCGTGATAATACTCAAAACCGCGATAATACTGATACCCGTGATAATACTGATAGTCATGATACCACCTATAACCGTGGTAATACCGATAACCGTGATATTACTGATAACCGTGATATTACCGATAACCGCGACAATACCGATAACCGTGATAATACTGATAACCGCGGCAATACTGATAACCGTGATACTACCGATAACCGTGATAATACTGATAACCGCGGCAATACTGATAACCGTGATACTACTGATAACCGTGATACTACTGATAACCGTGATAATACCGATAACCGTGATGTTACAGATACCCGTGATACTACATATAACATAGTTTTATTACAGACTTAAATACTCCTCAGTTTCATCTGCTGTGCCTGGGGGGCTGATCTCAGACGATCCCGCAGGTGAAGAAGCTGGATGTAGACGTCCTGGGATGGCGTGGTTACACGTGGTCTGTGGATGTGGACGTCCTGGGATGGCGTGGTTACACGTGGTCTGTGGATGTGGACGTCCTGGGATGGCGTGGTTACACGTGGTCTGTGGATGTGGACGTCCTGGGATGGCGTGGTTACACGTGGTCTGTGGATGTGGACGTCCTGGGATGGCGTGGTTACACGTGGTCAGTGGATGTGGACGTCCTGGGATGGCGTGGTTACACGTGGTCTGTGGATGTGGACGTCCTGGGATGGCGTGGTTACACGTGGTCTGCAGTTGTGAAGCCGGTTGGAAGTGCTGACAAATTCTCTAAAACGACGTTGGCAGAGAAATTAACATTCAAATACTGTATCTGGCAACAGCTCTGGTGGATATCCCTGCAGTAAATGTCCCAATTGCATGCCCCCTTAAAACTTGAGACATCTGTGGCATTGTGTTATGTGAGAAAACTGCACATTTTAGAGTGGCCTTTTATTGTCCCCAGCACAAGGTGCACCTGTGTAATGATTGTGTCGGCCCCTCCCTGCTCTGTCTACTGGGTTTTGCTGAGCTTACTTCCTGCAGGAGATTGATAGGTGGAGTAGGAGAGATGGGCGGAGCTGGGAGGGTGGTCAGTGCTCATAGGACACGCCTGTGAAAGCTCAGCTGTGGCATAAAGCCACCGTTACCCCAATCAGCAAGAGATTCCTCTCTCCATGCATATCTTATTGATGTTTCGTTGTGACTTTGGCAGTTTGACACCTAATTTATTGACCTTCATGCCTCATCTGATTATTGTTGTGAGTGTTGACTTTATTTATGGGATAAATTCATGTGGTTTCCCCATTGTTTGTTACAATCTTGAGACAGGTTGTAAGATGAACGTGCTGTTTAATCATCTCGATATGCCACACCTGTCAGGTGGATGGATTATCTTGGCAAAAGGAGAAATGCTCACGAACAGGCATGTAAACACATGTGTCCACAACAATGAGGAGAAATAAGACTGTTTGTGCGTATGAAAACATTTCTGTGATCTTTTATTTCAGCTCATGAAACATGGGACCGACACTTTTACATATTGTGTTTATATATTTGTTCAGTAAAATTCAAACACTTAAAAACGTAAACCGTTAAAGAACTTCGATATCATGATATCCCCCCCTCTGGTCGACTTTAACCCCTTTTTTAAATGTAATTTCAGTCACTGTGTTGAACTTTGTGAATCAAAATGTAACGTGACCATCACAGAAAAATATGGATCTGTAGGAACCAGTACCAGGCTGAGTCCCAAATGGTGCCATATTGCCTATACAGTGCACTGCTCTATAGGGCTGAGCATAGGACCCCATAAGGGATGTAGACACTGCTCTATAGGGCTGAGCATAGGACCCCATAAGGGATGTAGACACTGCTCTATAGGGCTGAGCATAGGACCCCATAAGGGATGTAGACACTGCTCTATAGGGCTGAGCATAGGACCCCATAAGGGATGTAGACACTGCTCTATAGGGCTGAGCATAGGACCCCATAAGGGATGTAGGCACTGCTCTATAGGGCTGAGCATAGGACCCCATAAGGGATGCAGACACTGCTCTATAGGGCTGAGCATAGGACCCCATAAGGGATGTAGACACTGCTCTATAGGGCTGAGCATAGGACCCCATAAGGGATGTAGACACTGCTCTATAGGGCAGAGCATAGGACCCCATAAGGGATGTAGACACTGCTCTATAGGGCTGAGCATAGGACCCCATAAGGGATGTAGACACTGCTCTATAGGGCTGAGCATAGGACCCCATAAGGGATGTTGACACTGCTCTATAGGGCTGAGCATAGGACCCCATAAGGGATGTAGACACTGCTCTATAGGGCTGAGCATAGGACCCCATAAGGGATGTAGGCACTGCTCTATAGGGCTGAGCATAGGACCCCATAAGGGATGCAGACACTGCTCTATAGGGCTGAGCATAGGACCCCATAAGGGATGCAGACACTGCTCTATAGGGCTGAGCATAGGACCCCATAAGGGATGTAGACACTGCTCTATAGGGCTGAGCATAGGACCCCATAAGGGATGTAGACACTGCTCTATAGGGCTGAGCATAGGACCCCATAAGGGATGCAGAAACTGCTCTATAGGGCTGAGCATAGGACCCCATAAGGGATGTAGACACTGCTCTATAAGGCTGAGCATAGGACCCCATAAGGGATGTAGACACTGCTCTATAGGGCTGAGCATAGGACCCCATAAGGGATGCAGACACTACTCTATAGGGCTGAGCATAGGACCCCATAAGGGATACAGACACTGCTCTATAGGGCTGAGCATAGGACCCCATAAGAGATGCAGACACTGCTCTATAGGGCTGAGCATAGGACCCCATAAGGGCTGAGCATTGGACCCCATAAGGGCTGAGCATAGGACCCCATAAGGGATGCAGACACTGCTCTATAGGGCTGAGCATAGGACCCCATAAGGGATGTAGACACTGCTCTATAGGGCTGAGCATAGGACCCCATAAGGGATGTGGACACTGCTCTATAGGGCTGATCATAGGACCCCATAAGGGCTGAGCATAGGACCCCATAAGGGATGCAGACACTGCTCTATAGGGCTGAGCATAGGACCCCATAAGGGATGTAG
Organism: Oncorhynchus nerka; assembly: GCF_034236695.1. Lineage (NCBI taxonomy): Eukaryota > Metazoa > Chordata > Actinopteri > Salmoniformes > Salmonidae > Oncorhynchus > Oncorhynchus nerka. The sequence goes on from NW_027040451.1 coordinate 92,863, forward strand.
ACACTGCTCTATAGGGCTGAGCATAGGACCCCATAAGGGATGTAGACACTGCTCTATAGGGCTGAGCATAGGACCCCATAAGGGATGTAGACACTGCTCTATAGGGCTGAGCACAGGACCCCATAAGGGATGTAGACACTGCTCTATAGGGCTGAGCATAGGACCCCAAAAGGGATGTAGACACTGCTCTATAGGGCTGAGCATAGGACCCCATAAGGGATGTAGACACTGCTCTATAAGGCTGATCATAGGACCCCATAAGGGATGTAGACACTGCTCTATAGGGCTGAGCATAGGACCCCATAAGGGATGCAGACACTGCCCTATAGGGCTGAGCATAGGACCCCATAAGGGATGTAGACACTGCTCTATAGGGCTGAGCATAGGACCCCATAATGGATGTAGACACTGCTCTATAGGGCTGAGCATAGGACCCCATAAGGGCTGAGCATAGGACCCCATAAGGGATGTAGACACTGCTCTATAGGGCTGAGCATAGGACCCCATAAGGGATGCAGACACTGCTCTATAGGGCTGAGCATAGGACCCCATAAGGGATGCAGACACTGCTCTATAGGGCTGAGCATAGGACCCCATAAGGGAGGTAGACACTGCTCTATAGGGCTGAGCATAGGACCCCATAAGGGATGTAGACACTGCTCTACGGGGCTGAGCATAGGACCCCATAAGGGATGTAGACACTGCTCTATAGGGCTGAGCATAGGACCCCATAAGGGATGTAGACACTGCTCTATAGGGCTGAGCATAGGACCCCATAAGGGATGCAGACACTGCTCTACAGGGCTGAGCATAGGACCCCATAAGGGATGTAGACACTGCTCTATAGGGCTGAGCATAGGACCCCATAAGGGATGTAGACACTGCTCTATAGGGCTGAGCATAGGACCCCATAAGGGATGTAGGCACTGCTCTATAGGGCTGAGCATAGTCGGGACTTTTTACAATTGATTTAAAGCACAAATAAATAAATAAAAACGAACAAATACTTGAAGAAAATCCAGATTTGTTTCCTAAACCAGTCAATCGTCTCTAAAGTCTTTGGACTTGATGGATAAAGTCATTATATTCCCCAGAGGGTGAATGACTGCTACATGTGTTGTCTAACTGACCTACAGGACCTGGGTCTGTTGCCATATCACATGGGTCTGTGTCCCAAATGGCACCTGATTCCCTATTTAGTGCGCTACCCTATGGGCCCTGGTCAAGACTAGTGCACTATAGAGGGAATGTAAGGTCCCATTCGGGCCACATACATGGTTATGGAATAGAATCGTTGGCCAGGAATCATTACTAGATAACTACAGGAGAGAAGGCCTCCAACAGAGAACCAGACGGATGGATTTCTCTGAGCAGAGCTGCCTGACTGGGGATGGATCACTTCATCATCTACTCCCATTCCTGTTGAATACCTGTTAGGGGAATTGGCTATTTTCCTCACAGAGACATGCACCTGTAAGCTTTGTGGTTTATGAGGACTTCCTTTGTGGTCTAGGAGGACTTCCTTTATGGTCTATGAGGACTTCCTTTGTGGTCTATGAGGACTTCCTTTATGGTCTATGAGGACTTCCTTTGTGGTCTATGAGGACTTCCTTTGTGGTCTAGGAGGACTTCCTTTATGGTCTATGAGGACTTCCTTTATGGTCTATGAGGACTTCCTTTGTGGTTTATGAGGACTTCCTTTATGGTCTATGAGGACTTCCTTTGTGGTTTATGAGGACTTCCTTTGTGGTTTATGAGGACTTCCTTTGTGGTTTATGAGGACTTCCTATGTTGTCTATAAGGACTTCCTTTGTGGTCTATAAGGACTTCCTTTGTGGTTTATGAGGACTTCCTATGTTGTCTATAAGGACTTCCTTTGTGGTCTATAAGGACTTCCTTTGTGGTTTATGAGGACTTCCTTTGTGGTTTATGAGGACTTCCTTTTCGCGTTTGATGTGGGAGGACTTATGAGGACTTCCTTTGTGGTTTATGAGGACTTCCTTTGTGGTTTATGAGGACTTCCTTTATGGTCTATGAGGACTTCCTTTGTGGTTTATGAGGACTTCCTTTATGGTCTATGAGGACTTCCTTTGTGGTTTATGAGGACTTCCTTTGTGGTTTATGAGGACTTCCTTTGTTGTTTATGAGGACTTCCTTTGTGGTTTATGAGGACTTCCTTTTCGCGTTTGATGTGGGAGGACTTATGAGGACTTCCTTTGTGGTTTATGAGGACTTCCTTTGTTGTCTATGAGGACTTCCTTTGTTGTTTATGAGGACTTCCTTTTCACGTTTGATGTGGGAGGACTTATGAGGACTTCCTTTGTGGTCTATGAGGACTTCCTTTGTGGTTTATGAGGACTTCCTTTTCACGTTTGATGTGGGAGGACTTATGAGGACTTCCTTTGTGGTCTATGAGGACTTCCTTTGTTGTCTATGAGGACTTCCTTTGTGGATTATGAGGACTTCCTTTATGGTCTATGAGGACTTCCTTTGTGGTTTATGAGGACTTCCTTTGTGGTTTATGAGGACTTCCTTTTCGTGTTTGTTGTGGGAGGACTCATGAGGACTTCCTTTTCGCGTTTGATGTGGGAGGACTTATGAGGACTTCCTTTTCGCTTGATGGGAGGACTTATGAGGACTTCCTTTTCGCGTTGATGTGGGAGGACTTATGAGGACTTCCTTTTTCGCATTTGATGTGGAGGACTTATGAGGACTTCCTCGCTTGATGTGGGAGGACAAAATCTATTTGGAGAGAAGGCCTCCAACAGAGAACCAGACGGATGTTTGTTGTCTATGAGGACTTCCTTTGTGGTTTATGAGGACTTCCTTTTCGCGTTTTATGTGGGAGGACTTATGAGGACTTCCTTTGTGGTTTATGAGGACTTCCTTTGTGGTTTATGAGGACTTCCTTTGTGGTTTATGAGGACTTCCTTTTCGCGTTTGATGTGGGAGGACTTATGAGGACTTCCTTTGTGGTTTATGAGGACTTCCTTTGTTGTCTATGAGGACTTCCTTTGTTGTTTATGAGGACTTCCTTTTCACGTTTGATATGGGAGGACTTATGAGGACTTCCTTTGTGGTCTATGAGGACTTCCTTTGTGGTTTATGAGGACTTCCTTTTCGCGTTTGATGTGGGAGGACTTATGAGGACTTCCTTTGTGGTCTATGAGGACTTCCTTTGTTGTCTATGAGGACTTCCTTTGTGGTTTATGAGGACTTCCTTTGTGGTTTATGAGGACTTCCTTTATGGTCTATGAGGACTTCCTTTGTGGTTTATGAGGACTTCCTTTGTGGTTTATGAGGACTTCCTTTTCGTGTTTGATGTGGGAGGACTTATGAGGACTTCCTTTGTTGTCTATGAGGACTTCCTTTGTGGTTTATGAGGACTTCCTTTGTGGTTTATGAGGACTTCCTTTATGGTCTATGAGGACTTCCTTTGTGGTTTATGAGGAGTTCCTTTGTGGTTTATGAGGACTTCCTTTTCGTGTTTGATGTGGGAGGACTTATGAGGACTTCCTTTGTGGTTTATGAGGACTTCCTTTTCGTGTTTGATGTGGGAGGACTTATGAGGACTTCCTTTGTGGTTTATGAGGACTTCCTTTTCGTGTTTGATGTGGGAGGACTTATGAGGACTTCCTTTGTGGTTTATGAGGACTTCCTTTTCGTGTTTGTTGTGGGAGGACAACATCTATTTGCACACGATGACGCGCATCCGGTTTGGGTCCGGTGTTATTGTCAAATGAAGATGGTCGGGACTTTTACAATTGATTTAAAGCACAAATAAATAAATAAAAACGAACAAATACTTGAAGAAAATCCAGATTTGTTTCCTAAACCAGTCAATCGTCTCTAAAGTCTTTGGACTTGATGGATAAAGTCATTATATTCCCCAGAGGGTGAATGACTGCTACATGTGTTGTCTAACTGACCTACAGGACCTGGGTCTGTTGCCATATCACATGGGTCTGTGTCCCAAATGGCACCTGATTCCCTATTTAGTGCGCTACCCTATGGGCCCTGGTCAAGACTAGTGCACTATAGAGGGAATGTAAGGTCCCATTCGGGCCACATACATGGTTATGGAATAGAATCGTTGGCCAGGAATCATTACTAGATAACTACAGGAGAGAAGGCCTCCAACAGAGAACCAGACGGATGGATTTCTCTGAGCAGAGCTGCCTGACTGGGGATGGATCACTTCATCATCTACTCCCATTCCTGTTGAATACCTGTTAGGGAATTGGCTATTTTCCTCACAGAGACATGCACCTGTAAGCTTTGTGGTTTATGAGGACTTCCTTTGTGGTCTAGGAGGACTTCCTTTATGGTCTATGAGGACTTCCTTTGTGGTCTATGAGGACTTCCTTTATGGTCTATGAGGACTTCCTTTGTGGTCTATGAGGACTTCCTTTGTGGTCTAGGAGGACTTCTTTATGGTCTATGAGGACTTCCTTTATGGTCTATGAGGACTTCCTTTGTGGTTTATGAGGACTTCCTTTATGGTCTATGAGGACTTCCTTTGTGGTTTATGAGGACTTCCTTTGTGGTTTATGAGGACTTCCTTTGTGGTTTATGAGGACTTCCTATGTTGTCTATAAGGACTTCCTTTGTGGTCTATAAGGACTTCCTTTGTGGTTTATGAGGACTTCCTATGTTGTCTATAAGGACTTCCTTTGTGGTCTATAAGGACTTCCTTTGTGGTTTATGAGGACTTCCTTTATGGTCTATGAGGACTTCCTTTGTGGTCTATGAGGACTTCCTTTGTGGTCTATGAGGACTACCTTTGTGGTCTATGAGGACTTCCTTTGTGGTCTATGAGGACTTCCTTTATGGTCTATGAGGACTTCCTTTATGGTCTATGAGGACTTTTGTCCTTCTCAGTCTGTTTGGAACTGAATCTTTCAGAATATATTAATGAGGAATGAATAAATCCTTTGCACAGAGGGCATCACATTTGGGTACATTGCCTAGTGAAATAATGTAATCTTTATTATGATGCACATGATTCATTATTCCACAGGATCATATCGTTACTTAGCCAGAGGATAGATCGGTTAAGTAACACAACATGTGGTAAAGGGGGTGGAGCAAAGATAGATGGATGGAGCAAAGATACAGAGAGAGAGAGAGAGAGATGGGTTTAAGCAGGAGTGCGTGGGGTCAGTGGAGAGCATGATTTATGATTTAAAAAGTCCCCTAGATATATTTTGTTCAATACAAAAAGTTAGGAACAACACATGAATAAACTAATACATTCTACTTCCAGACTAAGCAATTGAAACAGCCAAAAGACCAATTAACTCCACTTTCTTTAGTTAGATAAATGAAAACGGACTACCCAATGAATTAAAGACGTAATAGCTTTAGACATGAATTATTGAAATATGATTAAAACATTCAAACTGAACACGATCCTAATTCATTAACCATACTGCGAAGGGAGATCAGTGTAATGGAGAGTGTGTTAGTGTTTTAACAGTAACGACAGCTCTGTTATTACGACTAGATGACACACTCACCGAGCCGAGTATTAATCCATCAAGTCTTTGTGGTAGATAACCACCTTTCTGTGTGATTTATTCAGCTCCTAGTCTACTGTAATTAGGTTGTTACTTAGAGAATAGAGTGCGGGACACTACCCTATCTAGTGCACTACATTTGATCAGAGACCCCTATGGGCCTTGGACAAAAGTAGTGCACTAGATAGGGACTAGGGGTCCAATTAGGACGGCACATTGTTATTTGTCCTCCAATTAGATGAGAGGAAAGTTTGAAGGAAGATTAACATCAAGATAGGATCCATAAACTACTATTACTACTGCTACTACTGCTACTAACGTCTACTACTACTGATACTAACTACTACCACCACTACTACTAACTACTACTACTACTACTACTGCTACAAACTTCTACTACTGCTACTAACTAGTCCTGCTACTAACTACTACTACTAATACTAACTACTACTGCTACTAACTACTACTACTAACTACTACTACTGCTACTAACTACTACTACTACTACTACTACTACTACTAACTACTCCTGCTACTAACTACTACTGCTACTAATACTAACAACTACTACTAACTACTACTACCACTACTACTAGTATTACTACTACTACTACCACTACTACTAATAACACTACTACTACTATCACTACTACTAATAACACTACTCCTAATACTACCACAACTACTACGACTACTACTACTACTACTATTACTACTACCACTACTACCACTACCACTACTACTACTACCACTACTAACACTACTACTACTGCTACTAATAGCACTACTACAGCTAACACTACTACTTCTGCTACTACTACTAATAGCACTACTACTGCTAACACTACTACTACTAATAATAATAATTATAATAACACCACTGATACGACTACTACTACTACTAATAATAATAACACCACTGATACGACTACTACTACTACTAATAATAATAATAACACCACTAATACTACTAACACTACTACTACTAACACTACCACTACTACTACTACTACTACTACTACTACTACCACTACCACTACTAACACTACTACTACTGCTACTAATAGCACTACTACTGCTAACACTACTACTACTGCTACTACTACTAATAGCACTACTACTGCTAACACTACTACTACTACTACTACTACTACTAATAATAATAATAATAATGATAATAATAATAATAATAACACCACTAATACTACTACTACTAATAATAATAATAACAATAACACCACTAATACTACTAACACTACTACTACTAATAATAATAATACCACTACTACTACTACTACTACAAACACTACTACTACTATTATTAACACTACTACTACTACTACCACTGCCACTACAGCTACTACTACTACTACTACTACTAATAGCACTACTACTACCATTAATAGCACTACTACTACTACTACTAATAACACTACTACTAATACTACTACCACTACAAATAACACTACTACTACTACTACTACTACCAATACTAATAACACTACTACTACTACTAATACTACTACTACTACCACTACTAATAACACTACTACTACTACCACCACTACTACCAGTACTACTACTCCTACCTCCAGTACTCCTTCCACTACTACTACTACTACCACCAGCACCACTGCACTACTGCTGCTACTACTACTACCACCAGCACCACTACTACTACTACTACTACTACCACCACCAGTACCACTACCACTACTACTACTACCACTACCACCAGTACCACCACTGCACCACTGCCACTACTACTACTACTACTACTACTACTACTACTACTACCACCAGTACTACTACTACTACCAGTACTACTACTACTACTACTACTACTACTACTACTACTACTACTACTACTTCCACCAGTACTACTACTACTACTACTACTACCACCAGTACTACTACTACTACTACTACTACTACTACTACTACCACCAGTACTACTACTACTACTACTACTACTACTACTACACCACCAGTACTACTACTACTACCACCAGTACTACTACTACTACTACTACTACCACTACTACTACTACTACTACTACCACCACTACTACTACTACTACTACTACTACCACCAGTACTACTGCTACTACTACTACTACTACACTTCCACCAGTACTAGTATTACTACTACACTACCACCAGTACTACTACTACTACCACCAGTACTACTACTACTACTACCACCAGTACTACTACTACTACCACCAGTACTACTGCTACTTAAATCAGCTCATGTAATCTAGTCATAGTTAAGCACAACTTGAGTGAAGGACAGCCATTGAAAGCAACACAGAGAGTTAGATACAGGAGTTACAGCTGTGGACAGGCATATGCCTCTAACACGTCCGTCATGAAGAATCTCAGAGTGCCGATTTAAGCCGGCCCACAGGGAGCCTCCGGTAAAAGCAACAGCCATTACACTGAACTTCATTGAGCTCACAGGATGAGCTATAACACCCTACCTGCCAGCGCCAGACAAGTCAACAGGGAGAGGCGTAGTCAGAGAGGGATTCTTCACCAGAGGACAGGAATAAATGAAACGATGATGATAGCCAGGCTTTCATGTGACACGTCCAGCTGCTACAGCCATGTTGGATGACTATGGGGAGGGACGGTCAATGCTTGGCCGTACTGTCAGAGTTTACAGTTATGGAGGAATGTTGTATGTTGTAACTGTGTGAATGTTGATGTGTGCATCGTTAATTATATGACAAGAGCTTGGGATTTCTGTCAACGTGTATTTATTGACATAGCCTTGCTCTGTGCAATGTTCTCCACCTCATCTAATTACACCAAGTCATGTCTTTCAATTTAAATAATACAAGATCAAATTAAAAGAAATCTATCTCACACTATTCAAATCAATGGGGGTTCTGAAATGTAAGCCAATTATCTCCGAGTCATTTTTTTTGCAGATAGAACCTTAGAATTCTAAACGTCACTCACTATTGGTCAATATATAACCTTGTGATAGAACCTTTAGAATTCTAAACGTCACTCACTATTGGTCAATATATAACCTTGTTTTTTTCTCCTTCCTCGACATGACAGAATCATTTTCACCTTCATATGATCTGAAATGGCTTTGTAAAGGATTATCCCAATAGGACACCATGTGCACAGGGAGGATTATACAACACCAGATGTACATGATGGAATATACAGAACTGACTTCTATAGAAACGTGTTGAAGTTGTGAGACAGACACTGTTCCACCTTGAGAGTAATGACTATACAGGACTTCATCTAGTGTGAGGAAAAGTGAAAGAGAATGTCTTCTTCGTGGGATAAACATCAGGGAATGTCTTCTTCGTGGGATAACCATCAGATAACCTCTTTCTTTTCTACATTTCTTATTTTCTTTATCGCTTTACCGCTTTTATCGTGACAGGAGCTTATGCCGCTTTCCTGATTAAAAAGGAAGTACCTTTCTTTGCTCCTACAGAAATGTTTTACAGCAGAGAGCAGGTATGACCTACATATGACTTGATAGAGAGAGCAGGTATGACCTACATATGACTTGATATAGAGAGCAGGTATGATCTACATATGACTTGATAGAGACAGCAGGTATGACCTACATATGACTTGATAGAGACAGCAGGTATGACCTACATATGACTTGATAGAGAGAGCAGGTATGATCTACATATGACTTGATAGAGAGAGCAGGTATGATCTACATATGACTTGATAGAGAGAGCAGGTATGACCTACATATGACTTGATATAGAGAGCAGGTATGACCTACATATGACTTGATATAGAGAGCAGGTATGATCTACATATGACTTGGTATAGAGAGCAGGTATGATCTACATATGACTTGGTATAGAGAGCAGGTATGATAATCATATGACTTGATATAGAGAGCAGGTATGACCTACATATGACTTGATATAGAGAGCAGGTATGATCTACATATGACTTGATAGAGACAGCAGGTATGATAATCATATGACTTGATACAGAGAGCAGGTATGATCTACACATGACTTGATATAGAGAGCAGGTATGAATGAATGGAATGGAATGTTCGCACAGCCTGTTTTGACTGGAGTGATGCTTAGAATTCCATTTCGCCTAAACGGCACAAAACATTATATCCCTTTTTATTTTACCACTACAATCTGTTAGTCTCACGAAACTGAAAAAAAAAAACACTCGATGGTGTCAACTGTGCTTATGTCTGCGTAATGAGAAAGTAGGGAAGAAATTAAAACATCTGATTATTTCTGGTCTAGTAATCGATGACAAACGAGCTCGCTGCCCAGACTTACATAATTACTAAGAGGAGATTCTCCTGATTAAAACAGTGCCCGTTTAGAATATACACATTGTGAGATATTTGGCAAAATAGACCGGCATGCCTCTCCATAGGAAAACAATGGGGGGAGCTCAGCGTTCCAAGGGCAAAACGTATTTTAGGGCTAGCATTTGATGACAACCAAGCTCGCTGCCCGGACTTACATAATTACAAAGAGGAGATTCTCATGATTAAATTGGCGACTGACTTGAAAATAAACCAAATAGACACATTGCGAGATATTTGGCTAAATATACAGACATGCCTATATTTGCCCTATAGGAAACAATGGGACGACCTCATAGTTCCATGAGTCATTTTAATTAACTACCAACAACGTGATCAGGTCTCATAGCCAATGAAAGTGAAGCAGGCATTGTGATGTAGAACAATAAGCTGGGAATAGAACGTTCGAAGACGAGCTGTTGCCACGGTGCTCAATAGAACTAATAGGAGCTGGCAGGGTGAAAAATGCACAAAATAAGGCCAGGTTTTTGTGATTACTTCAAAACGACAGCAAGCAGCTGGGAAATATGGTCATTTTATGAAACTGTGCTCCACGGCGGATGCAGTTAATTAGTTATCAGAAAAAACATTGTTTAAAATGTAATGTGTCCTAGCCTACCGTTGCAGACGATAACACGTTAGGTAGTTTAGTCACCAAACCAACATATTTTGTTCATTTAAAATCCGGCAGTCGACTTGGTTGTAAAGTGTACCAAAAGGAGAAACACTATAGACTAACGTATACAAGACTCCTGTATGTATGTCAATTGTTAGGCTCATTGCAATAACTGTCACTGTCGTCTTAAGACTCATTTGTATTTATATCAATTGTGCATGGGGTCATTGCATATACTGAAATGCAACACAGAAGATAGACTGTGTGTGTGTGTTAATAATAATTTATAACGTAACAACACCAATAATAACAATAATAATAATACTACATGTTCTATTCCCTTGTTTACAGAGTAGGTGTGCAGCAGTCAAACCCAGTGATGCTACTGGTCTATCCTCATCTACAGTTGTGACACAGACACTCCAGCAAGCATTTAAAAAGGCACTAGGCTACCCTGCCGCCCCAACAAGGCAGCAGAGAGGTGAAGAGGGTCAGATTCGGACCACCACAGAAGAAGAGATCAAGGTCTACCTATCTCTGCCAACCATTCCAGCAGAAGAGGATCCACTGGTGTGATGGAGGGGCCCTGCATCAGACCTGCCTCACCTTGCCAGGGTTGCCAGGAAGCGTTTGTGCCTCCCGGCAACCAGCGTGACATCAGAGAGAGAGTGTTCAGTGCCAACGGGCACATTGTCTCCCGTCGCAGATCACTACTTTAACCGGACAAAATAAATATGCTGACATTTTTACATTTCAATCTCAAGTGAACAAATATGCATACAGGCAGGATGTTAGGCCAATATACAGGATGTTAGGCCAGCATACAGGATGTTAGGCCAGCATACAGGATGTTAGGCCAACAAACAGGATGTTAGGCCAACAAACAGGATGTTAGACCACCATACAGGATGTTAGACCACCATACAGGATGTTAGACCAGCATACAGGATGTTAGACCAGCATACAGGATGTTAGGCCACCATACAGGATGTTAGACCAACATACAGGATGTTAGACCAACATACAGGATGTTAGGCCAGCATACAGGATGTTAGACCAACATACAGGATGTTAGGCCACCATACAGGATGTTAGGCCAACATACAGGATGTTAGACCAACATACAGGATGTTAGACCAACATACAGGATGTTAGACCAACATACAGGATGTTAGGCCACCATACAGGATGTTAGACCAACATACAGGATGTTAGACCAACATACAGGATGTTAGACCAACATACAGGATGTTAGACCAACATACAGGATGTTAGGCCACCATACAGGATGTTAGACCAACATACAGGATGTTAGACCAGCATACAGGATGTTAGACCAACATACAGGATGTTAGGCCAACATACAGGATGTTAGACCAACATACAGGATGTTAGACCAGCATACAGGATGTATAACCGTGGTAATACTGGTAACAGTGATAATACTGATAACCATAATACTACCTATAACCGTGGTAATACTGGTAACAGTGATAATACTGATAACCATAATACTACCTATAACCGTGGTAATACTGATAACCATGATAATACTGATAACCATAATACTACCTATAACCGTGGTAATACTGATAACCATGATAATACTGATAACCATAATACTACCTATAACCGTGGTAATACTGGTAACAGTGATAATACTGATAACCATAATACTACCTATAACCGTGGTAATACTGGTAACAGTGATAATACTGATAACCATAATACTACCTATAACCGTGGTAATACTGGTAACAGTGATAATACTGATAACCATAATACTACCTATAACCGTGGTAATACTGGTAACAGTGATAATACTGATAACCATAATACTACCTATAACCGTGGTAATACTGGTAACAGTGATAATACTGATAACCATAATACTACCTATAACCGTGGTAATACTGATAACCATGATAATACTGATAACCATAATACTACCTATAACCGTGGTAATACTGGTAACAGTGATACTACTGATAACCATAATACTACCTATATCCCTGGTAATACTGATAACCATGATACTACCTATATCCGTGGTAATACTGGTAACCATGATACTACCTATATCCGTGGTAATACTGGTAACCATGGTAATACTGATAACAGTGATAATACTGAAAACCATGACACTACCTATAACCGTGGTAATACTGGTCACCGTGGTAATACTGATAACCATGGTAAACGTGGTAATACTGATAACAGTGATAATACCGATAGTCATGATACCACCTATAACTGTGGTAATACTGATAGTCATGATACCACCTATAACTGTGGTAATACTGATAGTCATGATACCACCTATAACTGTGGTAATACTGATAACCGTGATATTACTGATAACCGCGGCAATACCGATAACCGTGATAATACTCAAAACCGCGATAATACTGATACCCGTGATAATACTGATAGTCATGATACCACCTATAACCGTGGTAATACCGATAACCGTGATATTACTGATAACCGTGATATTACCGATAACCGCGACAATACCGATAACCGTGATAATACCGATAACCGTGATAATACTGATAACCGCGGCAATACTGATAACCGTGATACTACTGATAACCGTGATAATACCGATAACCGTGATGTTACAGATACCCGTGATACTACCTATAACATAGTTTTATTACAGACTTAAATACTCCTCAGTTTCATCTGCTGTGCCTGGGGGGCTGATCTCAGACGATCCCGCAGGTGAAGAAGCTGGATGTAGACGTCCTGGGATGGCGTGGTTACACGTGGTCTGTGGATGTGGACGTCCTGGGATGGCGTGGTTACACGTGGTCTGTGGATGTGGACGTCCTGGGATGGCGTGGTTACACGTGGTCTGTGGATGTGGACGTCCTGGGATGGCGTGGTTACACGTGGTCTGTGGATGTGGACGTCCTGGGATGGCGTGGTTACACGTGGTCTGTGGATGTGGACGTCCTGGGATGGTGTGGTTACACGTGGTCTGTGGATGTGGACGTCCTGGGATGGCGTGGTTACACGTGGTCTGCAGTTGTGAAGCCGGTTGGAAGTGCTGACAAATTCTCTAAAACGACGTTGGCAGAGAAATTAACATTCAAATACTGTATCTGGCAACAGCTCTGGTGGATATCCCTGCAGTAAACATCCCAATTGCATGCCCCCTTAAAACTTGAGACATCTGTGGCATTGTGTTATGTGAGAAAACTGCACATTTTAGAGTGGCCTTTTATTGTCCCCAGCACAAGGTGCACCTGTGTAATGATTGTGTCGGCCCCTCCCTGCTCTGTCTACTGGGTTTTGCTGAGCTTACTTCCTGCAGGAGATTGATAGGTGGAGTAGGAGAGATGGGCGGAGCTGGGAGGGTGGTCAGTGCTCATAGGACACGCCTGTGAAAGCTCAGCTGTGGCATAAAGCCACCGTTACCCCATTCAGCAAGAGATTCCTCTCTCCATGCATATCTTATTGATGTTTCGTTGTGACTTTGGCAGTTGACACCTAATTTATTGACCTTCATGCCTCATCTGATTATTGTTGTGAGTGTTGACTTTATTTACGGGATGAATTCATGTGTTGTTTCCCCATTGTTTGTTACAATCTTGAGACAGGTTGTAAGATGAACGTGCTGTTTAATCATCTCGATATGCCACATCTGTCAGGTGGATGGATTATCTTGGCAAAAGGAGAAATGCTCACGAACAGGCATGTAAACAAATGTAAAAACACAACAATGAGGAGAAGTAAGACTGTTTGTGCGTATGAAAACATATCTGTGATCTTTTATTTCAGCTCATGAAACATGGGACCGACACTTTTACATGTTGTGTTTATATATTTGTTCAGTAAAATTCAAACACTTAAAAACGTAAACCGTTAAAGATCTTCGATATCATGATATCCCCCCCCTCTGGTCGACTTTAACCCCTTTTTTAAATGTCATTTCAGTCACTGTGTTGAACTTTGTGAATCAAAATGTAACGTGACCATCACAGAAAAATATGGATCTGTAGGAACCAGTACCAGGCTGAGTCCCAAATGGTGCCATATTGCCTATACAGTGCACTGCTCTATAGGGCTGAGCATAGGACCCCATAAGGGATGTAGACACTGCTCTATAGGGCTGAGCATAGGACCCCATAAGGGATGTTGACACTGCTCTATAGGGCTGAGCATAGGACCCCATAAGGGATGTAGACACTGCTCTATAGGGCTGAGCATAGGACCCCATAAGGGATGTAGGCACTGCTCTATAGGGCTGAGCATAGGACCCCATAAGGGATGCAGACACTGCTCTATAGGGCTGAGCATAGGACCCCATAAGGGATGCAGACACTGCTCTATAGGGCTGAGCATAGGACACCATAAGGGATGTAGACACTGCTCTATAGGGCTGAGCATAGGACCCCATAAGGGATGTAGACACTGCTCTATAGGGCTGAGCATAGGACCCCATAAGGGATGCAGAAACTGCTCTATAGGGCTGAGCATAGGACCCCATAAGGGATGCAGACACTGCTCTATAAGGGATGGACCCCATAAGATGTAGACACTGCTCTATAGGGCTGACCCCATAAGCACTGCTCTAGGGCCCCCCCATAAGGGATGCAGACACTGCTCTATAGGGCTGAGCATAGGACCCCATAAGGGATGCAGACACTACTCTACACTGCTCTATAGGGCTGAGCATAGGACCCCATAAGGGATACAGACACTGCTCTATAGGGCTGAGCATAGGACCCCATAAGAGATGCAGACACTGCTCTATAGGGCTGAGCATAGGACCCCATAAGGGCTGAGCATTGGACCCCATTAGGGCTGAGCATAGGACCCCATAAGGGATGCAGACACTGCTCTATAGGGCTGAGCATAGGACCCCATAAGGGATGTAGACACTGCTCTATAGGGCTGAGCATAGGACCCCATAAGGGATGTGACACTGCTCTATAGGGCTGATCATAGGACCCCATAAGGGCTGAGCATAGGACCCCAGACACTGCTCTATAGGGATGCAGACACTGCTCTATAGGGCTGAGCATAGGACCCCATAAGGGATGTAGACACTGCTCTATAGGGCTGAGCATAGGACCCCATAAGGGATGTAGACACTGCTCTATAGGGCTGAGCATAGGACCCCATAAGGGATGTAGACACTGCTCTATAGGGCTGAGCATAGGACCCCATAAGGGATGTAGACACTGCTCTATAGGGCTGAGCATAGGACCCCATAAGACGACACTGCTCTATAAAGGGATGTAGACCCCACTAAGGGATGCAGACACTGCTCTATAGGGCTGAGCATAGGACCCCATAAGGGATGTAGACACTGCTCTATAAGGCTGAGCATAGGACCCCATAAGGGATGTAGACACTGCTCTATAGGGCTGAGCATAGGACCCCATAAGGGATGCAGACACTGCTCTACAGGGCTGAGCATAGGACCCCATAAGGGATGTAGACACTGCTCTATAGGGCTGAGCATAGGACCCCATAAGGGATGTAGACACTGCTCTATAGGGCTGAGCATAGGACCCCATAAGGGATGTAGACTGCTCTATAGGGCTGAGCATAGGACCCCATAAGGGATGTAGGCACTGCTCTATAGGGCTGAGCATAGGACCCCATAAGGGATGCAGACACTGCTCTATAGGGCTGAGCATAGGACCCCATAAGGGATGCAGACACTGCTCTATAGGGCTGAGCATAGGACCCCATAAGGGATGTAGACACTGCTCTATAGGGCTGAGCATAGGACCCCATAATGGATGTAGACACTGCTCTATAGGGCTGAGCATAGGACCCCATAAGGGCTGCTCTAATAGGACCCCATAAGGGATGTAGACACTGCTCTATAGGGCTGAGCATAGGACCCCATAAGGGATGCAGACACTGCTCTATAGGGCTGAGCATAGGACCCCATAATGGACACTGCTCTATGCAGACACTGCTCTATAGGGCTGAGCATAGGACCCCATAAGGGATGGTAGACACTGCACTGCTCTATAGGGCTGAGCATAGGACCCCATAAGGGATGTAGACACTGCTCTATAAGGGCTGAGCATAGGACCCCATAAGGGATGTAGACACTGCTCTATAGGGCTGAGCATAGGACCCCATAAGGGATGCAGACACTGCTCTATAGGGCTGAGCATAGGACCCCATAAGGGATGACACTGCTCTATAGGGCTGACACTGAGCATAGGACCCCATAAGGGATGTAGACACTGGGGGCTGAGCATAGGACCCCATAAGGGATGTGGAGGGATGTAGACACTGCTCTATAGGGCTGAGCATCTATAGGGCTGAGCATAGGACCCCATAAGGGATGTAGACACTGCTCTATAGGGCTGTAGCATAGGACCCCCCATAAGGGATGCAGACACTGCTCTATAGGGCTGGGACCCCAAAAGGGATGACACTGCTCTATGAGGGACCCCATAATGGGATGTAGACACTGCTCTATAGGGCTGAGCATAGGACCCCATAAGGGATGTAGACACTGCTCTATAAATAGGTTGTAGATTAATACAGCATGACCCCATGATTATACACTGCTCTATATATATGAGCATAGGACCCCATACAGCTGATCAAATAAAGGGAAGGTCTTACAACTTAGGCCCATTGTTCCTCTGGGAGCATAGGACCCCCTAAGGGATCCATCTCATTCTGTTCTCTATAGGGCTGGTAAGGGATGTAGACTTCTCCCCAGCTCCTTCCACCCCATGCCGGTTTTCCTTGTGGTTCTCTGAGCTTGTTCCACCCCCATGCCGGTTCTCCCCATTGTGTTTCTATAGCTTGTTCCACCCCATGCCGGTCTCTCCTTGTGTTTCCCCATAAGGGAGGTAGACTAGCTTGTTCCACCCCATGCCTGTTCTCCTTGGGATGTTTCTCTAGCTCATTCCACCCCATGCCGGTTCTCCTTGTTTCTCCAGCTCCTTCCACCCCATGTCGGTTCGCCTTGTGTTTCTCTAGCTCCCACCCCATGCCGGTTCTCCTTGTGTTTCTCTAGCTCGTTCCACCCCATGCCGGTTCTCCTTGTGTTTCTCTAGCTCGTTCCACCTCATGTCGGTTCGCCTTGTGTTTCACTAGCTCATTCCACCCCATGCCGGTACTCCTTGTGTTTCTCTAGGTCATTCCACCCCATGCCGGTTCTCCTTGTGTTTCTCTAGCTCCTTGTTCCACCCCATGCCGGTTCTCCTTGTGTTTCTCTACCCCATGCCTGTTCTCATTCCACCATTCCCCCATGCCGGTTCTCCTTGTGTTTCTCTCTAGCTCGTTCCACCCCATGCCGGTTCTCCTTGTGTTTCTCTAGCTCGTTCCACCCCATGCCAGTTCTCCTTGTGTTTCTCCAGCTCATTCCACCCCATGCCGGTTCTCCTTGTGTTTCTCTAGCTCATTCCACCCCATGCCAGTTCTCCTTGTGTTTCTCCAGCTCATTCCACCCCATGCCGGTTCTCCTTGTGTTTCTCCAGCTCCTTCCACCCCATGCCGGTTCTCCTTGTGTTTCTCCAGCTCCTTCCACCCCATGCCGGTTCTCCTTGTGTTTCTCCAGCTCCTTCCACCCCATGCCTGTTGTCTCCTTGTGTTTCTCCAGTGGTCCTCTTTTACTCTTGCCTTGTGGGTTCCAGGAAATGGTTTCCCTGGTGATGGGAGTGTCATACACAGTCAATGTACAGTAAAGTCTAAATTCTGAATGGTTTCAGATGATCAACCCCACAAAATATGTTACATTAATGAATGACAGACTACGATGAGAAACGTCATTACTCTCCTTTCAGCTTGGGCAATGCAGCGCTTGCCTGTGTTAATGACATTTCTATTTTGTCCTATCAACATAGCGATGTGTCATCTTTCCCTGGCATAATCAGGCAAACTCAGCCACGTGCAACTGCAACACTCAATTTGGCCACTATATTTGACTGAACAATGTATACCGGCACAACATTCGCGGGGGTAAGGCTATAATGACAAACAATTCTATTATTTGGGGTTGGTTTGTTTTGTGGAGGCTCATTTCAAAGTCCTGAAAAAAACAGGTTTTGAGATGAGTGTTTGCATCAGAGCAGAAACAGCAGTATTTCACGGTGCACTGTACACACTCCTCCATACTAAAGAAGACATGGTGATTTGTCTAACCTATAATGTCCCACAGTCTCTTCTCCACAAATACTTCTTACACTCCTCCAACCCACAATGAGATCCTCCTTATTTACAGCTCTCTTATCCAACCCATAATGTCCCTGTCTACATCCATAATTCCCTCCAACCTCTCCTCCAACTAAATGTCCCTGTCCATCTTTTCAAACCCATAATGCCCCTGTCTAACCCCTTCTCCATAATGTCCCTGTCCATCTCTTCTCCAACCCAAAATGTCCCTGTCCAGCTCTCTGCTCCAACCCATAATGTCCCTGTCCAGCTCTCTTCTCCAACCCATAATGTCCCTGTCCAGCTCTCTTCTCCAACCCATAATGTCCCTGTCCAGCTCTCTTCTCCAACCCATAATGTCCCTGTCCAGCTTCTTTCTCCAACCCATAATGTCCCTGTCCAGCTCTCTTCTCCAACCTATAATGTCCCTGTCCAGCTCTCTTCTCCAACCCATAATGTCCCTGTCCTCTCTTCTCCAACCCATAATGTCCCTGTCCAGCTCCAACTCCAACCCATAATGTCCCTGTCCATCTCTTCTCCAACCCATAATGTCCCTGTCCAGCTCTCTTCTCCAACCCATAATGTCCCTGTCCAGCTCTCTTCTCCAACCCATAATGTCCCTGTCCATCTCTTCTCCAACCCATAATGTCCCTGTCCAGCTCTCTTCTCCAACCCATAATGTCCCTGTCCAGCTCTCTTCTCCAACCCAAAATGTCCCTGTCCATCTCTCTTCTCCAACCCATAATGTCCCTGTCCAGCTCTCTTCTCCAACCCATAATGTCCCTGTCCAGCTCTCTTCTCCGACCCATAATGTCCCTGTCCATCTCTTCTCCAACCCATAATGTCCCTGTCCGTCTAGCTCTCTTCTCCAACCCATAATGTCCCTGTCCGGCTCTCTTCTCCAACCCATAATGTCCCTGTCCATCTCTCTCTCCAACCCATAATGTCCCTGTCCAGCTCTCTTCTCCAACCCATAATGTCCCTGTTTCCAACCCATAATGCCCTGTCCACTTCTCTCAACCCATAATGTCCCTGTCCAGCTCTCTTCTCCAACCCATAATGTCCCTGTCTAGCACTTCTCCAACCCATAATGTCCCTGTCCAGCTCTCTTCTCCAACCCATAATGTCCCTGTCCAGCTCTCTTCTCCAACCCATAATGTCCCTGTCTAGCTCCCTTCTCCAACCCATAATGTCCCTGTCCATCTCTTCTCCAACCCATAATGTCCCTGTCCAGCTCTCTGCTCCAACCCATAATGTCCCTGTCCAGCTCTCTGCTCCAACCCATAATGTCCCTGTCCATCTCTTTCTCCAACCCATAATGTCCCTGTCCAGCTCTCTTCTCCAACCCATAATGTCCCTGTCCAGCTCTCTTCTCCAACCCATAATGTCCCTGTCCAGCTCTCTTCTCCAACCCATAATGTCCCTGTCCATCTCTTCTCCAACCCATAATGTCCCTGTCCAGCTCTCTTCTCCAACCCATAATGTCCCTGTCCATCTCTCCAACCTCCAACCCATAATGTCCCTGTCTCTTCTCAACCCATAATGTCCCTCCAGCTCTTTCTCCAACCCATAATGTCCCTGTCCGGCTCTCTTCTCCAACCCATAATGTCCCTGTCCATCTCTCTTCTCCAACCCATAATGTCCCTGTCCAGCTCTCTTCTCCAACCCATAATGTCCCTGTCTAGCACTTCTCCAACCCATAATGTCCCTGTCCAGCTCTCTTCTCCAACCCATAATGTCCCTGTCCAGCTCTCTTCTCCAACCCATAATGTCCCTGTCCAGCTCTCTTCTCCAACCCATAATGTCCCTGTCCAGCTCTCTTCTCCAACCCATAATGTCCCTGTCCAGCTCTCTTCTCCAACCCATAATGTCCCTGTCCAGCTCTCTTCTCCAACCCATAATGTCCCTGTCCAGCTCTCTTCTCCAACCCATAATGTCCCTGTCCGGCTCTCTTCTCCAACCCATAATGTCCCTGTCTAGCTCTCTTCTCCAACCCATAATATCCCTGTCCAGCTCTCTTCTCCAACCCATAATGTCCCTGTCTAGCTCTCTTCTCCAACCCATAATGTCCCTGTCCGGCTCTCTTCTCCAACCCATAATGTCCCTGTCCGGCTCTCTTCTCCAACCCATAATGTCCCTGTCCAGCTCTCTGCTATGTATTCCCTGTACTCTACTCTGATTACAACCATACTGTACATCCGTATGGCACACTGTCAAGTAACTAACCGTCATTCCAGCAGTTTTGTGAGATGTCTTGCAAGGAGTTGTAAACCCGACAGAGAGAAGAGAAGTGGTTTTCGGAGGTGAACACAACCTGTTGTAAACCTGAAAGAGAGAACAGAAGTGGTTTTAGGAGGTGAACACAACCTGTTATAAACCTGTTTATAAACACAACCTGTTGTAAACCAGACAGAGAGAAGAGAAGTGGTTTTAGGAGGTGAACACAACCTGTTGTAAACCTGACAGAGAGAAGAGAAGTGGTTTTAGGAGGTGAACACAACCTGTTATAAACCCGACAGAGAGAAGAGAAGTGGTTTTAGGAGGTGAACACAACCTGTTGTAAACCTGACAGAGAGAAGAGAAGTGGTTTTAGGAGGTGAACACAACCTGTTGTAAACCTGACAGACCTGTTTTTAGGAGGTAAAACCTGTTGTAAACCTGACAGAGAAGAGAAGTGGTTTTAGGAGGTGAACACAACCTGTTGTAAACCTGACAGAGAGAAGAGAAGTGGTTTTAGGAGGTGAACACAACCTGTTTTTAGGAGGTAAACCCTGTTGAAAGAGAGAAGAGAAGTGGTTTTAGGAGGTGTACACAACCTGTTGTAAACCTGACAGAGAGAAGAGAAGTGGTTTTAGGAGGTGAACACAACCTGTTGTAAACCAGACAGAGAGAAGAGAAGTGGTTTTAGGAGGTGAACACAACCTGTTGTAAACCCAACAGAGAGAAGAGAAGTGGTTTTAGGAGGTGAACACAACCTGTTGTAAACCTGACAGAGAGAAGAGAAGTGGTTTTAGGAGGTGAACACAACCTGTTGTAAACCTGACAGAGAGAAGAGAAGTGGTTTTAGGAGGTGAACACAACCTGTTATAAACCCGACAGAGAGAAGAGAAGTGGTTTTAGGAGGTGAACACAACCTGTTATAAACCTGACAGAGAGAACAGAAGTGGTTTTAGGAGGTGAACACAACCTGTTGTAAACCAGACAGAGAGAAGAGAAGTGGTTTTAGGAGGTGAACACAACCTGTTATAAACCCGACAGAGAGAAGAGAAGTGGTTTTAGGAGGTGAACACAACCTGTTGTAAACCCGACAGAGAGAACAGAAGTGGTTTTAGGAGGTGAACACAACCTGTTGTAAACCTGACAGAGAGAAGAGAAGTGGTTTTAGGAGGTGAACACAACCTGTTATAAACCTGACAGAGAGAACAGAAGTGGTTTTAGGAGGTGAACACAACCTGTTGTAAACCTGACAGAGAGAACAGAAGTGGTTTTAGGAGGTGAACACAACCTGACAGAGAGACAGAAGTGGTTTTAGTAAAAACCAGACAGAGAGAAGAGAAGTGGTTTTAGGAGGTGAACACAACCTGTTATAAACCCGACAGAGAGAAGAGAAGTGGTTTTAGGAGGTGAACACAACCTGTTGTAAACCCGACAGAGAGAACAGAAGTGGTTTTAGGAGGTGAACACAACCTGTTGTAAACCTGACAGAGAGAAGAGAAGTGGTTTTAGGAGGTGTACACAACCTGTTGTAAACCTGACAGAGAGAACAGAAGTGGTTTTAGGAGGTGAACACAACCTGTTGTAAACCTGACAGAGAGAAGAGAAGTGGTTTTAGGAGGTGAACACAACCTGTTGTAAACCTGACAGAGAGAAGAGAAGTGGTTTTAGGAGGTGAACACAACCTGTTATAAACCCAACAGAGAGAAGAGAAGTGGTTTTAGGAGGTGAACACAACCTGTTGTAAACCCGACAGAGAGAACAGAAGTGGTTTTAGGAGGTGAACACAACCTGTTGTAAACCTGACAGAGAGAAGAGAAGTGGTTTTAGGAGGTGAACACAACCTGTTGTAAACCCGACAGAGAGAAGAGAAGTGGTTTTAGGAGGTGAACACAACCTGTTGTAAAGTACAAACGTTGGATAAAAGTGAGAGCAGTTTTTAGTTCTAATTGGTCGACTGTAACACACTAATCTATAACTCTACACACACACACACACACACACACACACACACACACACACACACACACACACACACTCTTCCTTTTTCCCTGCAAACACCTCCGTCTCCAGAGAAACACCCACCAGAAACAGCCTGTTGTCACAGCCATTGTTTTTCCCAACACTTCACTTTTAGTAAATAGGCAGCTTTCTTTCACTCGTGTTGTGCCATCTCTTAGATCGGTTGTGTCTGCCACGTTTACAAGTCCCTATGTAACAGAACGTCTTGCAATGTTGGTTCAGAATAAAGATACTGTCTACGCATCATGTAAAAAAAAAAGATAGTCACCACTGAAAAGATGACTGAATAATAGATGATGATATGACAACATTTTGTTGGCGGGTATTGATCAGCACAGAGTAAGACAATGCAGGCACTAGTACTTTGGAAGTGTAAAGAATCTCTTCTTCGTCTGAGGAAGAGTAGTCAAGATCGGACAAAAGAACAAGAGAATAAATGTAAACCGAAACAGTCCCGTATGGTGCAAACACTGAAATGGAAAATAATCACCCACAACTCAAAATGGAAAACAGGCTGCCTAAGTATGGCTCTCAATCAGGGACAACGATAGACAGCTGCCTCTGATTGAGAACCATACCAGGCCAAACACATAGAAACAGAAAACCTAGAACTACAACATAGAATACCCACCCACATCACACCCTGACCAAACTAAAAATAGAAACATACAAAGCATACAAAGCTGATCTACGGTCAGGGCGTGACAGGAAGAGCTTAAACATTCCACAAGCTGTATTCTTGTGAGCAAACACAACCCAGAACACATCTGAACCGATTTGGATGTTGAACAGAAATCAAAACAATTTATAAACATCTAAAAGTCCTGGCGGATCCTGGCTGACTGGCGGCTCTGGCGGCTCCTTGCAGACTGGCGGCTCTTTGCAGACTGGAGGCTCTGGTGGCTCCTTGCAGACCGTGCATCCGGAAAGTATTCATACCCCTGGACTTTTTCCACATTTTGTTACGTTACAGCCTTATTCTAAAATGGATTAAATAGTTTTCCCCCTCTCATCAATCTACACCCAATACCCCATAATGACAAAGCAAAAACAGGTTTCGACATTTTGTAATCGTATTAAATAAATAAAAAACTGAAATATCACATTTACATAAGTATTCAGACCCTTTACTCAGTACTTTGTTGAAGCACTTTTGGCAGTGATTACAGCCTGGAGTCTTCTTGGGTATGACCCTACAAGCTTGGAACACCTATATTTGGGGAGTTTCTCCCATTCTTCTCTGCAGATCCTCTCAAGCTCTATCAGGTTGGGGAGCGTTGCTGCACAGCTATTTTCAGGACTCTCCAGAGATGTTTGATGGGGTTTCAAGTCCGGGCTCTGGCTCTGGCTGGGCCACTCAAGGACATTCAGAGACTTGTCACGAAGCCACTCCTGCATTGTCTTGGCTGTGTGCTTATTGTTGTTGTCCTGTTGGAAGATGAACCTTCGATCCCAGTCTGAGCTCCTGAGTGCTCTGGAGCAGGATTTCATCAAGGATCTCTCTGTACTTTGCTCCGTTCATCTTTCCCTTGATCCTGACTAGTCTCCCAGTCCCTGCCGCTGAAAGATATCCCAACAGAATGATGCTGCCACCACCATACTTCCCCATAAGGATGGTGCCAGGTTTCCTCCAGACGTGACGCTTGGCATACAGGCCAAAGAGTTCAATCTTGGTTTCATCAGACCACAGAATCTGCTTTCTCATGGTCCGCGAGTCCTTTACTTGCTTTTTTGGCAAACTGCAAGTGGGCTGTCGTGCCTTTTACTGAGGATTGTCTTCAGTCTGGCCACTCTAACATAAAGGCCTGATTGGTACAGTGCTGCAGAGATGGTTGTCCTTCTGGAAGGTTCTCCCATCTCCACAGAGGAACTCTGGAGCTATGTCAGTAACCATCAGGTTCTTGGTCACCTCCCTGACCAAGGCCCTACTCCCCCGATTGCTCAGTTTGGCCGGGCTGCCAGCTCTAGGAAGAGTTTTGGTGGTTCCAAACTTCTTCCATTTAAGAATGATGGAAGCCACTATGTTATTGGGTACCTTCAATGCTGCAGAAATGTATTGGTACCCTTCCCCAGATCTGTGCCTCGACATAATCCTGTCTCGGAGCTCTTTCCAAATCATGTCCAATCAATTGAATTTACCACAGGTGGAATCCAATCCAGTTGTAAAAATTTTTCAAGAGTGATAAATGGAAACAGGATGCACCTGAGCTCAATTTCAAGTGTCAGAGCAAAGGGTCTGAATACTTATGTCAATAAGGTATGTTTTAAAAAAATGTTTTAATACATTTGGAAACATTTCTAAAAACCTGTTTTTGCTTTGAGGTAGTGTGATGTCATTATGAGGTATAATAAAGTTTATAATAAAGTTTAAATAAAAAAATTGCCTGAAGGTATGGAACGGCAGTTCAGTTCCTCTTGCTGCTACGTAGGCAAGTACCATGGTCTTGTAGTGGATGCGAGCTTCGACTGGAAGCCAGTGGAGTGTGTGGAGGACCGGGGAGACATGGGAGAACTGCAGCATTCTGGATAAATTACAATGGTTTGATGGCATAAGCGGGGATCCCCACGAACAGCGAGTTGCAGTAGTCTAGACGGGAGATGACAAGAGCCTGGATTAGTTTCCTGTATGAGGTAGGGTCGTACTCCACGGATGTTGTAGAGCATGAACCTGCAGGAGCGGGCCACTGCTTTGATGTTCGCAGAGTACAACAGGGTGTGGTTCAGGGTTCTTTGCACTCTGGTAGGACGACACTATGGAGTTGTCAACCGTCATGGAGGAGTCTTTGAGCGGACAGGCCTTCACAGGGAGGAAGAGAAGCTCAGCCTTGTTGAGCTTGAGGTGGAGGGCCGACATCCAAGCTGAGATATCTGCCAGGCACACAGAAATGCGTGTCGCCACCTGGGAGTCAAAAGGGCAAAGTAGAAAAGCAGTTGAGTGTCATCCGCATATCAATGATAGGAGATACAATGTGCAGATACGATGGAGCCGAGTGACTTTGTGTATAGAGAGAAGTGGAGGGGCCTAGAACCGAGCCCTGGGAGACACCAGTAGTGAGAGTATGTGGTGCAGACACAGATCCACGTCACCTAGTAGGGA
Organism: Oncorhynchus nerka; assembly: GCF_034236695.1. NCBI lineage: Eukaryota > Metazoa > Chordata > Actinopteri > Salmoniformes > Salmonidae > Oncorhynchus > Oncorhynchus nerka. The sequence continues at coordinate 118,809 of NW_027040451.1, forward strand.
GCGGCCTGCCAGGTAGGACGTAATTCAAGAGTGTGCAGAGCCTGAGACGCCCAGCCCTGAGAGGGTGGAGAGGAGGATCTGACTGAGCCTGAGACGCCCAGCCCTGAGAGGGTGGAGAGGAGGATTTGACAGAGCCTAAGACGCCCAGCCCTGAGAGGGTGGAGAGGAGGCAGAGCCTGAGACGCCCAGCCCTGAGAGGGTGGAGAGGAGGCAGAGCCTGAGACGCCCAGCCCTGAGAGGGTGGAGAGGAGGCAGAGCCTGAGACGCCCAGCCCTGAGAGGGTGGAGAGGAGGCAGAGCCTGAGACGCCCAGCCCTGAGATGGTGAAGAGGAGGATCTGATAATTCAAGGTGTCGAAGGCAGTGGATAGATCTAGAGTTGGAAAGAAATAAAGCGAAGGCCGACAGTGCGAGGTTGAAGACGCCAAGTACAAAGAGTGGTGAGAAAATTAGCTTATCAAGGTGTCAAGCTCATTGAGGAACTCTCTAAGGGCACCTGGTGGGCGATAGATGACAATAATGTTAAGTGGGCAAGAGACAGTGACAGCATGGAACTCAAATGGGGAGATGGACAGGTGAGAGAGGAGATGGACAGGTGAGAGAGGAGATGGACAGGTGAGGAGGGAGAAAAGAGAAAATCTCCAGTTAGTAGGAATGAGTAGCTCTGTTCCATCACCGTGACGATCAGATGTTCTCAGACTATGAGAGAAAAGGTAGTCAGATGAAGAGAGAGCAGCTGGAGTAGCAGTGTTCTCTGGGGTGAGCCATGTCTCCGTCGGGGCCAAAAGGTCTAGGGATAGAAGGGCAGCATAGGCTGAGATGAACTCTGTGTTCTTGACCGCAGATGGGCAGTTCAAACCGCTGCCGGAGGCCAGGAATAACTCCTGGGTTGTGCGAGCAGGGTCCACTAAATTAGAAGGATTGCAGCCAAGGGGTGGGAGCGTCTGTAAAGCCGACAGGGAGAGGAGCGAACTGGGATAGAAAACACACACATGGTTGCCAAAGCTACAAAAGAGCAAAATGAGATAATCTGTAAATACAGTGCCTTGCGAAAGTATTCGGCCCCCTTGAACTTTGCGACCTTTTGCCACATTTCAGGCTTCAAACATAAAGACATAAAACTGTATTTTTTTGTGAAGAATCAACAACAAGTGGGACACAATCATGAAGTGGAACGACATTTATTGGATATTTCAAACATTTTTAACAAATCAAAAACTGAAAAATTGGGCGTGCAAAATTATTCAGCCCCTTTAAGTTAATACTTTGTAGCGCCACCTTTTGCTGCGATTACAGCTGTAAGTCGCTTGGGGTATGTCTCTATCAGTTTTGCACATCGAGAGACTCTCGATTGGATTCAGGTCTGGACTTTGACTTGGCCATTCTAACACCTGGATATGTTTATTTTTGAACCATTCCACAGTTTTATATCTTTATGTTTGAAGCCTGAAATGTGGCAAAAGGTCGCAAAGTTCAAGGGGGCTGAATACTTTCGCAAGGCATTGTAACTAGTTAAGATACTGAAGTGAGAGTCTTCCTCTCTTTCCTACAGGGAGAGGAGCGAACTGGGATAGAAAACACACACATGGTTGCCATGGTTCCTCTCTTTCCTTCCTCGAACAACTCGGCAGAACCGTCTTTGTTTCAGCAACGGCCTTAGTTTTGCCGACGAGACCCAGACCCCTCTTTAAACGCTGCTGCTACTCTCTTTTTATTATCTATGCATAGTCACTTTAACTCTACCTACATGTACATAATACCTCAATTACCTAGAGTACACACACATGGTTGCCTCCACATTGACCCTGTATCAGTACCCCCTGTATGTAGCCTCCACATTGACTCTGTACCAGTACCCCCTGTATATTGCCTCCACATTGACTCTGTACCGGTACCCCTCCACATTGACTCTGTACCAGTACCCCCCTAGCCTCCACATTGACTCTGTACCAGTACCCCCTCTCCATTGACTCTGTAGCCCTGTATATAGCCTCCACATTGACTCTGTACCAGTACCCTGTACATAGCCTCCACATTGACTCTGTACCAGTACCCCTGTATATAGCCTCCACATTGACTCTGTACCAGTACCCCTGTATATAGCCTCCACATTGACTCTGTACCAGTACCCCTGTATATAGCCTCCACATTGACTCTGTACCAGTACCCTGTACATAGCCTCCACATTGACTCTGTACCAGTACCCCTGTATATAGCCTCCACATTGACTCTGTACCAGTACCCCTGTACATAGCCTCCACATTGACTCTGCCTATATAGCCTCCACATTGACTCTGTACCTCCACATTGACTCTGTACCAGTACCCT
>NW_027040451.1:121634-194111 GCF_034236695.1 Oncorhynchus nerka
GATACCTACTGATTACAACATGTCCAGGGTGGGAGTCTCTCTGTGTGATACCTGATTACAACATGTCCAGGGTGGCCGCTATCTCTCTCCAGAATGACCTTCTTGATCCAAATCAGTCAGGTTTCAAGACTAGTCATTCAACTGGGACTGCTCTTCTCTGTATCACGGAGCGCTCCGCACTGCTAAAGCTAACTCTCTCTCCTCTGCTCTCATCCTTCTAGACCTATCGGCTGCCTTCGATACTGTGAACCATCAGATCCTCCTCTCCACCCTCTCCGAGTTGGGCATCTCCGGCGCGGCCCACGCTTGGTTGCGTCCTACCTGACAGGTCGCTCCTACCAGGTGGCGTGGCGAGAATCCGTCTCCTCACCACGTGCTCTCACCACTGGTGTCCCCCAGGGCTCTGTTCTAGGCCCTCTCCTATTCTCGCTATACACCAAGTCACTTGGCTCTGTCATAACCTCACATGGTCTCTCCTATCATTGCTATGCAGGCGACACACAATTAATCTTCTCCTTTCCCCCTTCTGTGACCAGGTGGCGAATCGCATCTCTGCATGTCTGGCAGACATATCAGTGTGGATGACGGATCACCACCTCAAGCTGAACCTCGGCAAGACGGAGCTGCTCTTCCTCCCGGGGAAGGACTGCCCGTTCCATGATCTCGCCATCACGGTTGACAACTCCATTGTGTCCTCCTCCCAGGCGCTAAGAACCTTGGCGTGATCCTGGACAACACCCTGTCGTTCTCAACTAACATCAAGGCGGTGGCCCGTTCCTGTAGGTTCATGCTCTACAACATCCGCAGAGTACGACCCTGCCTCACACAGGAAGCGGCGCAGGTCCTAATCCAGGCACTTGTCATCTCCGTCTGGATTACTGCAACTCGCTGTTGGCTGGGCTCCCTGCCTGTGCCATTAAACCCCTACAACTCATCCAGAACGCCGCAGCCCGTCTGGTGTTCAACCTTCCCAAGTTCTCTCCGTCACCCCGCTCCTCCGCTCTCTCCACTGGCTTCCAGTTGAAGCTCGCATCCGCTACAAGACCATGGTGCTTGCCTACGGAGCTGTGAGGGGAACGGCACCTCAGTACCTCAGGCTCTGATCAGGCCCTACACCCAAACAAGGGCACTGCGTTCATCCACCTCTGGCCTGCTCGCCTCCCTACCACTGAGGAAGTACAGTTCCGCTCAGCCCAGTCAAAACTGTTACGCTGCTCTGGCCCCCAATGGTGGAACAAACTCCCCTCACGGCGCCAAGGACAGCGGAGTCAATCACCACCTTCCGGAACACCTGAAACACACTCTTTAAGGAATACCTGGGATAGGATAAAGTAATCCTTCTCACCCCCCCCTTAAAAGATTTAGATGCACTATTGTAAAGTGGCTGCTCCACTGGATGTCATAAGGTGAATGCACCAATTTGTAAGTCACTCTAGATAAAGCGTCTCTAAATGACTTAAATGTAAATGTGGGTGGAGTCTCTCTGTGTGATACCTACTGATTACAACATGTCAAGATGGGGAGTCTCTCTGTGTGATACCTACTGATTATAATCTCACAGCTATACAGTAACACTATATTAGTCCCAAATGGTATACTGGTGTGGGTGTTTATCGTCAATTAGTTTGAGAGTTGAATAAGGACTATGTTGACATTGTCTGTCTGACTGGCAGGTGAGTCTCCAAACGGCCATTGCCTTTGTGATACACAGAGTTGATGTTCATATCACAGAAACCTTTTGTTGTTTCCTAAATAATTCAGCAATGAGGCAGACAGCGATGTTCTGTCAGCTCGTCTCTCTCTCTCTCTCTGTCTCTGTCTCTCTCTCATTTTGTGTCTGTCTGTCTCTCTCTCTGTCTCTGTCTCTCTCTCGCTGTGTCTGTCTGTCTGTCTCTCTCTCTCTCTCTCTGTCTCTGTCTCTCTCTCTCTCTCTGTCTCTCTGTCTCTGTCTCTCTCTCTGTCTCTCTCTCTCTGTCTCTCTCTCTCTGTCTCTGTCTCTGTCTCTCTCTGTCTCTCTCTCCTTCCCTCTCTCAGAGCCTATTGCACTATAAAGGGAAGGCTTCTATTTAGGACCCAATCAAATAAATGAGGAAAAATACGAGCTGCATTCTAGATTTAAATAGACATCCCTAAGTCCACTCAGGAAATCAAAACAGTTGATTAGGGATGTATTTGAAACGTGCGTCCTCATTTAAAGCTTGAATCCCACTTCACCTAATTAATTATTTACCCCCTTCACTCAACCATGTCAATTATTCTGTTGTAAAACACAAACGAGTCCAATGTCAAAAGGCAACAGTGACCTCCCAATCCTTTCATACTGCTGCATAGTTAACATCCAATGCTCTCTGTGATTCTACATTGATAACCTAATGCATGTTTAAATTCAGCATTGGGGATAACTCTAGACAGACAGCCTCAAAACAGTGTCTTCTACCACCAAGACCCACAGGACTGAGAACATCTAAATCAACAAACCGAAACTTTGAATAAGAAACTAACATCATCACAGCGGATATATGTTTGTTTTTTTAAATGTAACTGTCACATTGTTCTAAGTATTTGAATGGCTTCAGCCTCATTCACACTAATATAGGGCTAGGCCTACTAGAAATGACAATATGGCTGAGAATGGACGCCTGCTTCATTCATTACTGATGAGGCTGTGGTGAATTAATTTCCTGCTAATACAAATGAAATTTCAGTACACAATCAGAGTTATACTTAAACTTCCTTTAATAATAATTAAGCTTTTGCAATAGCATTTTGACTTTCAACAATTCACTATCTCTAATGAAAAGTTAAGTTAATGTCAACATAATAATAACTGAGTCTTTTTTATAGCAAAGATCGCCTCTCAACTTACATGACAAACAGATCCTCAGGAACTCTTCACAAAGGTGCTTTGTTGAAGAAAGGGTATCCCATAGCCAGATAGCATTAGCTATAAATTATCATTCAGTTTGGTCTCCTAAGACGAGGTTCTAATCTCTTTCCTGGTACTTCATATTACAACATTCCCTCATCTAGTGTATCAATTGTCAACTTTAGATATCTCCATCAATTACACCCCACTCCTGGACAAGCTCTCTGAAGGTGGTGAGCCTCTAGGTCCTTATACTGTCAAGATAAGTCCAACATCCAGAGGACCTTGTGTTCCAGACACTGCCACTCCTCCCCAATGGGAAAAGGAGGTAGTGACTGGCGTACAGACGATTGTGGAGATAATTAATTGGTTCTCATTAATCCATACATCCCTTCATGGTTTGAAATAGGTAAAGACACATTCCCTTAAAGAACAATGTTTCAACTCATCCTCCTCCCCTTCTGATATTCTGCGCGCCAGATGGTTTATAAAGATACATTCACATGTGAAGACAAATCTGCCTCTACCCTCCTCTGGGCCCAAGTGACTGGTCCTAGCTGAGAAGGGATAAGTGCAAACTGCCAACCCTATTGTCCAAAGTGAAATATTCTAATGACAAATATCTCTACATAAGCATATTATGCAAATAAAACATCCCATCTATGTTACCCAACTAATTCTGATTCATCCGCTACAAGGCCTAAAAAGACAATGTATAGCAATCAAATTCTAAATGAAACAGCTTGGTTTAAATGGCTCTGTCACTTAGGCACCATCATTTCTCTCAGTGGGCTGTATAATATTAAAACCACTCAGACAATAAGAGAGTTACACACATCCAAACTTTTCACAAGAGCGCTGGACAAAGTCAATAAAATACAAAGTCAATATAAAGGACAAAGATCAATATAAAGGACAAAGATCCAATATAATGGACAAAAAAGATCAATACCCCCACACACCTTTATTTAACAAGGCTAGATGAAAAAGTTCTCATTTAGCTAAACCAAGGCAAGATAAAGCAAACAACACAGTGTTACACAGCTGGAATATAAAGAATAAGATCCGATATAAAGGACAAGATCCAATATAAAGGACAGATCAATATAAAGATAAAAATTAGTGCCCACTCACGTTATACTGCTCCCCAATAGGCCTATGATTTATGGACATAATCAGAACCATCTTACAGGTCAGATCACATTCACATCTCTAGAAGTGTTAATGCAAGCAGCACGGGCCGTTATCACCATAATACGGGAAGGTGTGAATCATTCTAAGTTTAATTGTAATAAAATGTAACAAAAACAGCAATCAATTATTATATAGCTTTTCTCCCCAAATTCCATAGTATCCAAAATGGTAGTTCCAGTCTTGTCCAATAGCTGCAACTCACGTACAGACTCAGGAGAGGAGGAAGTCTGAGCGTGCATTCTCAGCAAACCATTGACCAAGCTACGCTGATTCTGACGTGCTTCTGCTGCCAGTTTAAATAATGTAGACCCTGTCTCCTGCATGGATTAAATAATGTGGGTCATGCCTCCCTGCAGAGTTAAAATAGTGTTAGAGCCCTGCCTCCTGCCTCGGTTGTTAAATAATGTGCAGGCCTGCCTCCTGCGGTTAAATAATGTGGGTTCTGCCTCCTGCATGGTTGTTAAATAGTCTAGCGTCTGCCTTCTGCAGGTTCAAATAATGTGGGCCTACCTCCTGCATGGTTAAATAATGTGGGCCATGCCTCCTGCACTACTGGACAAATGAGTGAGGTCTGCCTCACTGCACGAGTTAAATACTGTGGGTCTCTGCCTCTACTTGCGGTTAAAGCTCAATGTGGTACATGCCTCCCTGCTGCGGTCAAATAGTGTGGGCATGCCTCCTGCACGGTTAAACTCAATGCTAGAGCCTGCCTCCTGCAGTTAAATAATGTGGGCCCTACCTCCTGCCTCGGTTAAATAATGTCAGCTACCCTATCTCCTGCCTGCAGTTAAAATGGCATCAGGCACCACTGCCTCCTGCACGGTTAAATAATGTAAGCAGCGCCTGCACCTCCTGCAGTTGAAAATAATGTGGGCCCTGCTTTGTGGGCCCCTCCGCTTCCTGCACGGTTAAAATAATGTTGTGGCATGCCTCCTGCAGCAAATAATGTGGGCCTGCCTACTCAGCATGGTTTAAATGATGTCGGGCCTGCCTATCCTGCATGGTTAAAAATAATGTGGTGCTCATGCCTCCTGCATCAGTTAAAAAATGATAGCAGACACTGCTGCTCCTGCTGCAGTTAAATAATGTGTGCCTGCCTGCACTGCGGTTAAATAATGTGTGGCACTGCCTCTGCTGCGGTTGAAATAATGTTGGGCCTGCCTCCCTGCACGGTTAAATAATGTGCAGGACCTGTCTCTACTGCAGTTTAAATAGTCGTAAGGCCTGCCTCCAGCATGGATTAGAAACAATGTTAGGTACTACCTCCTGCATGGTTAAATAATGTGGCATACCTCTGCATAGTTAAATAATGTGACACACCTGCCTCCACCACATTTAAAATAATATGTGCCTGCCTCCTCTACGGTTAGAAATAATGTGGGCCACACCTCTCTGCAGTTAAATAATGTGAGGCCTGCCTCCACTCCTGCGCTTAAATAATGTGGGCCTGCCTCCAGCATGGTTAAATAATGTGGGCCTGCATCCTGCATAGTTAAATAATGTAGGCATGCCTCCTGCATAGTTAAAATAATGTAAGGCCTGCCTCCTCTGCACGTTTAAAATAATGTGTGCCTGCCTCCTGCACGGTTAAATAATGTGGCCTGCCTCCTGCACGTTAAAATAATGTAGGAGCTACCACCTCCTGCACGGTTAAATAATGTGGACCTATCTCCTGCACGGTTAAAATAATGTGAGACCTGCCTCCTGCCACCCCAGTTAAATAATGTGGGCCTGCCTCCTGCAGTTAAATAATGGGCCTGCCTCTGCAGTTAAATAATGTAGGCCTGCCTCACTGCACGGTGAAATAATATTAGGCCTGCCTCCTACAGTTAAAATAATGTGGGCCTGCCTCCTGCACGGTTAAAAATGTGGTAGACCTGCCTCCCTGCAGTTAAATAATAATAGGCCTGCCTCCTCTACGGTTAAATAATGTGGGCCTGCCTCCTGCAGTTAAATAATGTAGGCCTGCCTCCTCTGGAGTTAAATAATGTAGGCCTGCCTCCTGCAGTTAAATAATGACCTGCCTCCTGCAGTTAAATAATGTGGGCCTACCCTCATTACGATTAAATAATGTGGGCCTGCCTCCTGCTGCAGTTAAATAATGTGACCCTTTGTTGGACTGCTTTCCTGCTGCAGTTAAAAAATATTGGTGCATGCCCATCTCTGCGCAGCAAATAGTAGTGGAGCCATGCCTCCCAGCATGGTTAAATAATGTGGGCACTGCTTACCTCCTGCATGGATTAAACAATGTAGGGCATGCCTCTGCACTACTTGTTAAAATAATGTGTACCTGCCTCCTGCACGTTTAATAATGTGTGTACCTGCACACCTCCTGCAGGTTAAACAATGTGACCTGCCTCCTGCTACAGTTAAAATAATGTGGGCCACACTCTGCCTCCTGCACCCTTAGAAAATGATGTGGGCCTCTTACTACCAGCATGGTTACAATAGTAATGTGGCCTCCGCCTCCTGCATGGTTAAATAAATGTTGGGCATGCCTCCTGCATAGTGACCCAAAATCATCTAGGCCCTGCACCTCCTGCGTTCAGAAATAATGTGTGCTACTTGCCTCCTGCACAGATTCAAAATATGTAGAGCCATGCCTCTACTGCACAGTTAAAAAAATAATGTGGGCCTGCCTCCTGCAGTTAAATAATGTGGACCTGTCTCCTGCACGGTTAAATAATGTGGGCCTGCCTCCTGCGGTTAAATAATAATGGAGCCTGCCTCCTCCTGCAGTTAAATAATGTAGGCCTGCCTCATACGGTGAAATAATGTGGCCCACTGCCTCCTGCCGAGTTAAATAATGTCCTGCACCTCACCTCCTGCAGTTAAATAATGTGGGCCACCTCCTGCAGCAGTGAAATAATGTGGCCTGCACCTCCTACGGTTAAAATAATGTGGGCATGCCACTCATCCTGCAGTTAAATAAATGTGGGCCTGCCTCCTGCTGCAGTTAATAATGTGGGCATGCCTCCTGCGCTTAAATAATGTGGGCCTACCTCATGGTTAATAAAAATAAAATAATGTGGGCATACACTCCTGCATAGTTAAAATAATGTGGAGGCACCTGCCTCATGATTTCCAAATAATGTGTACCTCCTACACGGTTAAATAATATGGGCTTTCATATACTAAGTTAAATAATAATGAGCCTGCCTCTGCAGTTAAATAATGTGGACCACCTCTCCTGCACGGTTAAATAATGTAAGACCTGCCTCTACGCTTAAATAATGGAGGCCTGCCTCCAATAAATAATGTGGACTCTTCTCCAGCATGGTTAAATAATGTGGGCATGCCTCCTGCATGGTTAAATAATGTGGGCCTGCCTCCTGCACGTTTAAAATAATGTGTGCCTGCCTCCTGCACGTTAAATAATGTGGGCCTGCCTCCTGCACGGTTAAAATAATGGACCTGTCTCCTGCACGGTTAAATAATGTGGGCCTGCCTCACTGCACGGTTAAATAATGTGGGCCTGCCTCCTGCACGGTTAAATAATGTGGCCTGCCTCCTGCACGGTGAAATAATGTGGACCTGTCTCCTGCACGGTTAAATAATGTGGGCCTGCCTCCTGCGGTTAAATAATGTGGGCCTGCCTGCTGCAGTTAAATAATGTGGGCCTGCCTCCTGCACGGTTAAATAATGTGGGCCTGTCTCCTGCACGGTTAAATAATGTGGGCCTGCCTCCAGCATGGTTAAATAATGTGGGCCTGCCTCCTGCATGGTTAAATAATGTGGGCATGCCTCCCTGCATAGTTAAAATAATGTGGGCCTGCCTCCTGCACGTTTAAAATAATGTGTGCCTGCCTCCTGCACGGTTAAATAATGTGGGCCTGCCTCCTGCACAGTTAAAATAATGTGGGCCTGCCTCCTGCAACTTAAATAATGTGGGCCTGCCTCAGCATGGTTAAATAATGTGGGCCTGCCTCCTGCATGGTTAAATAATGTGGGCATGCCTCCTGCATGGTTAAAGCATAATACTGGGCCTGCCTCTCCTGCCCAGTTTAAAATAATGTGTGCCTGCCTCCTGCTGGTTAAATAATGTGGGCCTGCCTCCTGCAGTTAAAATAATGTGGGCCTGCCTCTGCACGGTTAAATAATGTGGACCTGTCTCACTGCACGGTTAAATAGTGTGGGCCTGCCTCCTGCACCGTTAAATAATGTGGGCCTGCCTCCTGCACGGTTAAATAATGTGGGCCTGCCTCCTGCACCCAGTTAAATAATGTGGGCCTGCCTCCTGCCCCAGTTAAATAATGTGGGCCTGCCTCCTGCACGGTGAAATAATGTGGGCCTGCCTCCTACACGGTTAAAATAATGTGGGCCTGCCTCCTGCACGGTTAAATAATGTGGGCCTGCCTCCTGCACGGTTAAATAATGTGGGCCTGCCTCCTGCACGGTTAAATAATGTGGGCCTGCCTCCTGCACGGTTAAAATAATGTGGGCCTGCCTCCTGCACGGTTAAATAATGTGGGCCTGCCTCCTGCACGGTTAAATAATGTCGGCCTGCCTCCTGCACGGTTAAAATAATGTGGGCCTGCCTCCTGCACGGTTAAATAATGTGGGCCTGCCTCCTGCACGGTTAAATAATGTGGGCCTGCTTTGTGGGCCTGCTTCCTGCACGGTTAAAATAATGTGGGCATGCCTCCTGCATGGTTAAAATAATGTGGGCCTGCCTCCTGCACGTTTAAAATAATGTGTGCCTGCCTCCTGCACGGTTAAATAATGTGGGCCTGCCTCCTGCACGGTTAAAAATAATGTGGGCCTGCCTCCTGCACGTTAAATAATGTGGACCTATCTCCCTGCACGGTTAAATAATGTGGGCCTGCCTCCTGCACGGTTAAATAATGGGCCTGCCTCCTGCAGTTAAATAATGTGGGCTGCCTCTGCTACGGTGAAATCATGTGGGCCTGCCTCCTGCACGGTTAAATAATGTGGGCCTGCCTCCTGCACGGTTAAATAATGTGGGCCTGCTCCTGCACGGTATTGAAAATAATGTGGGCCTGCCTCCTACAGTTAAAAATAATGTGGGCATGCCTCCCTGCAGTTAAAAATAATGTGGGCCTGCCTCCTGCACGGTTAAATAATGTGGGCATGCCTCCTGCACACTTAAATAATGTGGGCCTGCCTCAGCATGGTTAAATAATGTGGGCCTGCCTCCTGCATGGTTAAATAATGTGGGCATGCCTCCTGCATAGTTAAAATAATGTGGGCCTGCCTCCTGCACGTTTAAAAATAATGTGTGCCTGCACTCCTGCACGGTTAAATAATGTAGGCCTGCCTCCTGCACGGTTAAAATAATGTGGGCCTGCCTCTGCAGGTTAAATAATGTGGACACTGTCTCCTGCAGTTAAATAATGTGGGCCTGCCTCTGCACGGTTAAATAATGTGGGCCTGCCTCCTGCACGGTTAAATAATGTGGGCTACCCTCCTGCACGGTGAAATAATGTGGGCACACCTCCTGCTGCCCCAGGTTAAATAATGTGGGCCTGCCTCCTGCAGTTAAATAATGTGGGCCTGCCTCCTGCACGGTGAAATAATGTGGGCATGCCTCCTGCAAGGTTAAAATAATGTGGGCATGCCTCCTGCACGGTTAAAATAATGTGGGCCTGTCTCCTGCACGGTTAAATAATGTGGGCCTGCCTCCTGCACGGTTAAATAATGTGGGCCTGCCTCCTGCACGGTTAAATAATGTGGGCCTGCCTCCTGCATGGTGAAATAATGTGGGCCTGCCTCCTGCACGGTTAAATAATGTGGGCCTGCCTCCTGCACGGTTAAATAATGTGGGCCTGCCTCCTGCACGGTGAAATAATGTGGGCATGCCTCCTGCACGGTTAAAATAATGTGGGCATGCCTCCTGCACGGTTAAAATAATGTGGGCCTGCCTCCTGCACGGTTAAATAATGTGGGCATGCCTCCTGCACGGTTAAATAATGTGGGCCTGCCTCCGGCACGTTAAATAGTGTGGGCCCGTCTACAATGCAGAGATAAAAAGGGAATTTTGATATTGATATTTTTAAAAAAAAGTTTAGAAAAAGCTTTGGTGTTTAAGATTTATTTCAAAACGGTCTCTGGAGCCACCTGGAGGCACCTGGAGGCACTTGGAAACACCTGGAGGTACCTGGAGGCACCTGGAAACACCTGGGGGCACCTGGATGTTCATCAACACTCTTGGAAGAATGTTCTATGGACAGATGAGTCAAAAGTATAACTTTTTGGACGAGATGGGCCCCATTATGTCTGGTTAAAACCAAACAGTGCATTCCACAGTAAGAACCTCATGCCAACGGTCAAGCATGGTGGTGGTAGTGTGATGGTTTGGGGTCAGCATGGTGGTGGTAGTGTGATGGTTTGGGGAAGCTTTGCTGCCTCAGGACCTGGACGACTTGCCTTAATAGAAGGAACCATGAATTCTGCTCTGTATCCGAGAATTGTACAGGAGGATGTCAGGCCATCTGTCTGTGAGCTGAAGCTGAACCGCAGTTGGGTCATGCAGGAAGGCAATGATCCAAAACACACAATCAAGTCAACATGAAAATGGCTTAAAATAAAATAACAAAAAATTGAAGTTTTGGAATGGCCTAGTCAAAGTCCAGACCTAATCCCAATTGAGATGTTGTTGCAGGACTTGAAATGAACAGTTCATGCTTGAAAACCCACAAATGTCACTGAGTTACAGCAGTTCTGTATGGAAGAGTTGGCCAAAATCCCTCCACAATGACGTGAGAGACTGATCAACAACTACAAGAAGTGCTTGGTTGGAGTCATTGCAGCTAAAGGTGGACTGATCAACAACTACAGGAAGTGTTTGGTTGGAGTCATTGCAGCTAAAGGTGGACTGATCAACAACTACAGGAAGTGTTTGGTTGGAGTCATTGCAGCTAAAGGTGGACTGATCAACAACTACAGGAAGTGTTTGGTTGGAGTCATTGCAGCTAAAGGTGGACTGATCCACAACTACAGGAAGTGTTTGGTTGGAGTCATTACAGCTAAAGGTGGACTGATCAACAACTACAGGAAGTGTTTGGTTGGAGTCATTACAGCTAAAGGTGGACTGATCAACAACTACAGGAAGTGTTTGGTTGGAGTCATTGCAGCTAAAGGTGGACTGATCAACAACTACAGGAAGTGTTTGGTTGAGTCATTGCAGCTAAAGGTGGACTGTTCAACAACTACAGGAAGTGTTTGGTTGGAGTCATTGCAGCTAAAGGTGGACTGATCAACAACTACAGGAAGTGTTTGGTTGGAGTCATTGCAGCTAAAGGTGGGCTGATCAACAACTACAGGAAGTGTTTGGTTGGAGTCATTGCAGCTAAAGGTGGACTGTTCAACAACTACAGGAAGTGTTTGGTTGGAGTCATTGCAGCTAAAGGTGGACTGATCAACAACTACAGGAAGTGTTTGGTTGGAGTCATTGCAGCTAAAGGTGGACTGATCAACAACTACAGGAAGTGTTTGGTTGGAGTCATTGCAGCTAAAGGTGGACTGTTCAACAACTACAGGAAGTGTTTGGTTGGAGTCATTGCAGCTAAAGGTGGACTGATCAACAACTACAGGAAGTGTTTGGTTGGAGTCATTGCAGCTAAAGGTGGACTGTTCAACAACTACAGGAAGTGTTTGGTTGGAGTCATTGCAGCTAAAGGTGGCACAGCCCGTTTTTGAGTGTAAGGGGGGCAATTACTTTTTCATACAGGGAGCATTATTGGGTGTTGCATAACTTTGTTTATGAAATAAATGAAACAAGTATGTAGGGTAGCCTAGTGGTTAGAGCGTTGGACTAGTAACCGAAAGGTTGCAAGTTCGAATCCCTGAGCTGACAAGGTACAAACCTGTTGTTCTGCCCCTGAACAGGCAGTTAACCCACTGTTCCTAGACCGTAATTGAAAATAAGAATTTGTTCTTAACTGACTTGCCTAGTTAAATAAAGGTAAAAAAAATAGTTGTGTTTTTTTGTTCACTCAGGTTCCCTTTATCTAATATTAGGTTTTGGTTGAATATCATAACATTCAGTATAAACATATGCAAAAGTAGAGAACATTTGAAAACTACTGTTTCACTCCATACAGAAATGGTTTGTTGAGATCAGAATGAAAGAAACTTGACTGGCCTGCACAGAGCCCCATCCAACACCTTTGGGATGAATTGGAATGCCACTGCGAGCCAGGCCTTATGGCCCAACATCAGTGCCCGACTTCACTAATGCTCTTGTGGCTGAATGGAAGCAAGTCCTCGCAGCAATGTTCCAACATCTAGTGTATGTGGATATATGTATGTGTGTGTGTGTGTGTGTGTGTGTGTGTGTGTGTGTGTGTGTGTGTGTGTGTGTGTGTGTGTGTATATGTATGTGACTATCTATCCTGCTAGGAGAGACAGAGATGCAGAGTCCTAGTGAGAGGATTCTGAATGATTGAACCCAATGTACTGCCGGCCCTCAAATCCTGTGCAAATAATACCATTCCTTAAAACATGAATTTATATGTATTTATCTATCTGAACTTTCTCTATCACGCTGGGAGATAATTAGGTCTCTGGTCTGAGTGAGGGAATTCTATCTGAGAGAGGAGTCTGAATAATCGTTATGAACTGAATGTTCTGCCCTCAAAACCTGTGTTGCAAAAAGTGTATTTTTCCTTGAAATAAATCTGCTGCTGTTTGACGTGACAGAGGCAGAGTGAGAGAGAGAACACGAGTGTGTGAGAGAGTAACTGATTGGCCACCCAGTACCTATCCTCCTGTTTCCCTTGTTATTGTGGAGAGAGAGAGAGGGTGGAGGGGAGACTGGAGAGAGAGCAGCTGGAGGGGGACAGGAGAGGCAGAGGGAGATGGTGGGAGGGGGAGAGAGTTCAGGGCAGCTGGAGGGGGACAGGAGAGGGAGAGGGAGATGGTGGGGAGGGGGCTCAGGAGCTCAGGGCAGCTGGAGGAGGACAGGAGAGGAACCCAGAGAGGGAGATGGTGGGAGGGATGGTGGGAGAGAGACCCAGAGCAGCTGGAGTAGCAAGGTGCTCTGTGGACAGGTTCAAGACGACATGACAAAGATGAAAGATTATCTATTACAACCCTGGTCCAGAACAACAATTATTGTTTTTATTTATTCTTTATTTAACTAGGCAAGTCAGTTAAGAACACATTCTGATTTACAATGACAGCCTAGGAACAGTGGGTTAACTGTTTGTTCAGGGGCAGAACAACAATTTTGTACCCTGGGGATTTGGACTAGGCTACCCTACCGCCCCATCTAGCACAACCCTGGTCCAGAACAACAATGATCTATTAAAACCCTGGTCCAGAACAACAATTATCTATTACAACCCTGGTCCAGAACAACAATTATCTATTACAACCCTGGTCCAGAACAACAATTATCTAAAACCCTGGTCCAGAACAACAATTATCTAAACCCTGGTCCAGAACAACAATTATCTATTAAAACCCTGGTCCAGAACAACAATTATCTATTAAAACCCTGGTCCAGAACAACAATTATCTATTAAAACCCTGGTCCAGAACAACAATTATCTATTAAAACCCTGGTCCAGAACAACAATTATCTATTAAAACCCTGGTCCAGAACAACAATTATCTATTACAACCCTGGTCCAGAACAACGATTATCTATTACAACCCTGGTCCAGAACAACAATTATCTATTAAAACCCTGGTCCAGAACAACAATTATCTATTACAACCCTGGTCCAGAACAACAATTATCTATTAAAACCCTGGTCCAGAACAAAGAGGAAAGAGGAGCAGCCACTTTAATGTCTGGAGTCTCTCTTATCATAGATAGTGCTGGATACTGTGGGATTCTCCTGACACAACAAGATGCACATATATTAAAACAATGTTAACCCCACAGACTGGATGGAGCCACAACAACTACAGTTAGACGTACCATTTATAGAGGAGAGGATAGGATAGGAGAGGAGAGGAGAGAGGAGAGGAGAGGAGAGGAGGGATAGGATAGGATAGGAGAGGAGAGGAAATAGGATAGGATAGGAGAGGAGAGGAGGGAGAGATAGGAGGGAGAGGAGAGGAGAGGAGAGGAAGGAGAGGAGAGGAGAGGATAGGAGAGGAGAGGAAAGGAGAGGAGAGGAGAGGAGAGGAGAGGAGAGGGGAGGAGAGAGAGAGGAGGGGGGATGGGATGGGATGGGATATGATAAGATATGATAGGATAGAGTTTAGTCCTGATCTAAATCAATACTCATTAACATTAGACTGTATGTATCTCAAATGTCACCCTATAGCACACCCCTATGGGCCTGGTAATAAGGACTGCATATAATACAGACAAATGAATACAGATGTAGAATCTTAATTTGAGCCAGTTTGCTACAGCAGTCAAATATTTTTTACCTTTATTTAACTAGGCAAGTCAGTTAAGAACAAATTCTTATTTTCAATGACGGCCTAGGAACAGTGGGTTAACTGCCTGTTCAGGGGCAGAACGACAGATTTGTACCTTGTCAGCTAGGCTAGGTTACCCAGCCTAGGTTACCCAGCCTAGGTTACCCAGCCTAGGCTACCCAGCCTAGGTTACCCAGCCTAGGCTACCCAGCCTAGGTTACCCAGCCTAGGCTACCCAGCCTAGGTTACCCAGCCTAGGCAGCCTTACCCAGCCTAGGCTACCCAGCCTAGGTTACCCAGCCGAGGTTACCCAGCCTAGGCTACCCAGCCTAGGTTACCCAGCCTAGGTTACCCAGCCGAGGCTACCCAGCCTAGGTTACCCAGCCTAGGCCCAGCCCAGCCTAGGTTACCCAGCCTAGGCTACCCAGCCTAGGTTACCCAGGAGCCGAGGCTACCCAGCCTGGCTACCCAGCCTAGGCTACCCAGCCTAGGCTACCCAGCCTAGGTTAGCCTTTGCAGCCTAGGTTACCCAGCCTGAGGCTAAAGCCTAGGTTACCCAGCCTGAGGCTTACCCAGCCTAGAGCTACAGCCTAGGTTACCAGCCTGCCGCTACCCAGCCTAGGTTACCCAGCCCCAGCCTGGTTAGCTGTTACCCAGCCTGGCTCCTAGGTTACCCAGCCTGGGTTACCAGCCTAGGCTACCCAGCCTAGGTTGCCCAGCCGAGGCCTACCCCAGCCTAGGTTACCCAGCCGAGGCTACCCAGCCTAGGTTACCCAGCCTAGGTTGCCCAGCCTAGGTTACCCAGCCTAGGTTACCCAGCCTAGGCTACCCAGCCCAGGTTACCCAGCCGAGGTTACCCAGCCGAGGCTACCCAGCCTAGGCTACCCAGCCGAGGTTACCCAGCCTAGGCTACCCAGCCTTAGGTTACCCAGCCTAGGCCCATACCCAGCCTAGGTTACCCAGCCTGTTACCCAGCCTAGGTTACCCAGCCTGCTACCCAGGTTACCCAGCCTAGGTTACCCAGCCGAGGTTGCTACCCAGCCTAGGTTACCCAGCCGAGGCTTGCCCCAGCCTAGGTTACCCAGCCGAGGTTACCCAGCCTAGGTTACCCAGCCGAGGTTACCCAGCCGAGGCTACCCAGCCTAGGTTACCCAGGCCGAGGTTACCCAGCCGAGGTTACCCAGCCTAGGTTACCCAGCCGAGGTTACCCAGCCTAGGTTACCCAGCCTAGGTTACCCAGCCTAGGTTACCCAGCCTAGGCTACCCAGCCTAGGTTACCCAGCCTAGGCTACCCAGCCTAGCCCAGCCTAGGCTACCCAGCCTAGGTTACCCAGCCGAGGCTTACCCAGCCTAGGTTACCCAGCCGAGGTTACCCAGCCTAGGTTACCCAGCCGAGCTACCCAGCCTAGGTTACCCAGCCGAGGCTACTACCAGCCTAGGTTACCCAGCCGAGGTTACCCAGCCTAGGCTACCCAGCCTAGGTTACCCAGCCTAGGCTACCCAGCCTAGGTTACCCAGCCTAGGTTACCCAGCCGAGGTACCCAGCCTAGGTTACCCAGCCGAGGCTACCCAGCCTAGGTTACCCAGCCTAGGTTAGCCTGGGTTACCCAGCCGGTTACCCAGCCTAGGCTACCCAGCCTAGGTTACCCAGCCTAGGCTACCCAGCCTAGGTTACCCAGCCTAGGCTACCCAGCCTAGGTTACCCAGCCTAGGCTACCCAGCCTAGGCTACCCAGCCTAGGCCACCCAGCCTAGGCTACCCAGCCTAGGTTACCCAGCCTAGGCTAGCCGAGGCTTACCCAGCCTAGGTTACCCAGCCTGAGCTTACCCAGCCGAGGTTACCCAGCCTAGGTTGCCCCTAGGCTACCCAGCCTAGGCTACCCAGCCTGGGCTACCCAGCCTAGGTTACCCAGCCGGCTACCCAGCCTAGGCTACCCAGCCTAGGTTACCCAGCCGAGGCTACCCAGCCTAGGCTACCCAGCCTAGGTTACCCAGCCGAGGTTACCCAGCCTAGGCTACCCAGCCTAGGGTTACCCAGCCTAGGTTACCCAGCCTAGGTTACCCAGCCCAGCCGAGGCTACCCAGCCTAGGTTACCCAGCCGAGGTTACCCAGCCTAGGTTACCCAGCCTAGGGTTACCCAGCCTGGCTACCCAGCCTAGGGGCTACCCAGCCGAGGTTACCCAGCCTAGGTTACCCAGCCGAGGTTACCCAGCCGAGGTTACCCGAGCCGAGGTTACCCAGCCGAGGTTACCCAGCCTAGGCTACCCAGCCTAGGTTACCCAGCCTAGGCTACCCAGCCGAGGCTACCCAGCCTAGGTTACCCAGCCCAGCCTAGGCTTACCCAGCCTAGGTTACCCAGCCTAGGCTACCCAGCCTAGGTTACCCAGCCTGAGGCCCAGCCTAGGTTACCCAGCCTAGGTTACCCAGCCCAGGCTACCCAGCCCAGGGCTACCCAGCCTAGGCTGCCCAGCCTAGGTTACCCAGCCGAGGTTACCCAGCCGAGGCTACCCAGCCTAGGTTACCCAGCCGAGCCCAGCCGGGGTTACCCAGCCTAGGTTACCCAGCCTAGGCTACCCAGCCTAGGTTACCCAGCCTAGGTTACCCAGCCTAGGCTACCCAGCCTAGGTTACCCATCCGAGGCTACCCAGCCTAGGTTACCCAGCCGAGGTTACCCAGCCGAGGTTACCCAGCCGAGGTTACCCAGCCTAGGTTACCCAGCCGAGGCTACCCAGCCTAGGCTACCCAGCCGAGGTTACCCAGCCTAGGTTACCCAGCCGAGGTTACCCAGCCTAGGTTACCCAGCCTAGGTTACCCAGCCTAGGCTACCCAGCCGAGGTTACCCAGAATAGGTTACCCAGCCGAGTTTACCCAGCCTAGGTTACCCAGCCTAGGTTACCCAGCCTAGGCTACCCAGCCGAGGTTACCCAGCCTAGGTTACCCAGCCTAGGTTACCCAGCCTAGGTTACCCAGCCTAGGTTACCCAGCCTAGGTTACCCAGCCGAGGTTACCCAGCCGAGGTTACCCAGCCTAGGTTACCCAGCCTAGGTTACCCAGCCTAGGCTACCCAGCCGCCTAGGTTACCCAGCCTAGGTTACCCAGCCCTAGGCTTTACCCAGCCGAGTTTACAGGTTACCCAGCCTAGGTTACCCAGCCTGAGGTTACCCAGCCTAGGTTACCCAGCCGAGGTTAGCCTAGGTTACCAGCCTAGGGTTGCCCAGCCTGAGGGGCTACCCAGCCTAGGTTACCCAGCCGAGGTTACCCAGCCGAGGTTACCCAGCCTAGGTTACCCAGCCTAGGTTACCCAGCCTAGGTTACCCAGCCTAGGTTACCCAGCCTACCCATGGATGGACATATTTGTAGTTTTTGTTGTTGTTGTTGAAATTTGGAAGTGAAAATGACAAACTTCAGAATCCTTTTTAATCCACAAATAACACTACACATTTGACATTTCGGGTATTGCAGGAAAAAGTTATCCTACAAACATGGTGATCAAATTAAGATCCTACATCTGTACAGATGCCATTTGGGATGCGCCTCATTGCTGCCACCGGACGACAATAATAGCACCATGTCACACTGCTTCCTTACAACATTATTACAGAGATCCATTGGACGAAGCATGTCAGAGTGGTGAAACAGGACCATTAGGAAGCCATTATCGAGGGAGTAGGATGTAAACATACAGAGAGAGAGAACACGTTGTGTTAACAGGATCATTAAGGGGTGCTCTTATCTGTAGCACATCTAATGACCCCTGTGGAACGCAAATGGGGTTTGATCACCTCACATAACTGGGTGAGAGGATCATCACCTTCATGTAGACCACAGGATGCTTTCATAGGGGTGGCAGGGGAGCCTAGTGGTTAGAGTGTAGAGGTGGCAGGGGAGTCTAGTGGTTAGAGTGTAGAGGTGGCAGGGTAGCCTAGTGGTTAGAGTGTAGAGGCGGCAGGGTAGCCTAGTGGTTAGAGTGTAGAGGTGGCAGGGGAGGCTAGTGGTTAGAGTGTAGGGGTGGCAGGGTTAGGCTAGTGGTTAGAGTGTAGAGGTGGCAGGGTAGCCTAGTGGTTAGAGTGTAGAGGCGGCAGGGTAGCCTAGTGGTTAGAGTGTAGAGGTGGCAGGGGAGGCTAGTGGTTAGAGTGTAGAGGTGGCAGGGGAGGCTAGTGGTTAGAGTGTAGGGACGGCAGGTAGCCTAGTGGTTAGAGTGTAGGGACGGCAGGTAGCCTAGTGGTTAGAGTGTAGAGGTGGCAGGGGCCTAGTGGTTAGAGTGTAGGGTGGCAGGGTAGCCTAGTGGTTAGAGTGTAGGGTGGCAGGGAGCCTAGTGGTTAGGAGTGTAGAGGTGGCAGGGTAGGCTAGTGGTTAGAGTGTAGAGGTGGCAGGGTAGCCTAGTGGTTAGAGTGTAGAGGTGGCAGGGTAGCCTAGTGGTTAGAGTGTAGAGGTGGCAGGGTAGCCTAGTGGTTAGAGTGTAGGGGTGGCAGGGTAGCCTAGTGGTTAGAGTGTAGAGGTGGCAGGGTAGGCTAGTGGTTAGAGTGTAGAGGTGGCAGGGTAGTCTAGTGGTTAGAGTGTAGAGGTGGCAGGGGAGCCTAGTGGTTAGAGTGTAGAGGTGGCAGGGTAGCCTAGTGGTTAGAGTGTAGAGGTGGCAGGGGAGCCTAGTGGTTAGAGTGTAGAGGTGGCAGGGGAGCCTAGTGGTTAGAGTGTAGAGGTGGCAGGGTAGCCTAGTGGTTAGAGTGTAGGGTGGCAGGGTAGCCTAGTGGTTAGAGTGTAGGGGGTGGCAGGGTAGCCTAGTGGTTAGAGTGTAGAGGTGGCAGGGGAGCCTAGTGGTTAGAGTGTAGAGGTGGCAGGGTAGCCTAGTGGTTAGAGTGTAGAGGTGGCAGGGTAGGCTAGTGGTTAGAGTGTAGAGGTGGCAGGGGAGCCTAGTGGTTAGAGTGTAGAGGTGGCAGGGTAGCCTAGTGGTTAGAGTGTAGAGGTGGCAGGGTAGCCTGGTGGTTAGAGTGTAGAGGTGGCAGGGTAGCCTAGTGGTTAGAGTGTAGAGGTGGCAGGGGAGCCTAGTGGTTAGAGTGTAGAGGTGGCAGGGTAGCCTAGTGGTTAGAGTGTAGAGGTGGCAGGGTAGCCTAGTGGTTAGAGTGTAGAGGTGGCAGGGGCCTAGTGGTTAGAGTGTAGAGGTGGCAGGGGAGCCTAGTGGTTAGAGTGTAGAGGTGGCAGGGAGCCTAGTGGTTAGAGTGTAGAGGTGGCAGGGGAGCCTAGTGGTTAGAGTGTAGAGGTGGCAGGGTAGCCTAGTGGTTAGAGTGTAGAGGTGGCAGGGAGCCTAGTGGTTAGAGTGTAGAGGTGGCAGGGTAGCCTAGTGGTTAGAGTGTAGAGGTGGCAGGGTAGCCTAGTGGTTAGAGTGTAGAGGTGGCAGGGTAGCCTAGTGGTTAGAGTGTAGGGGTGGCAGGGGAGCCTAGTGGTTAGAGTGTAGAGGTGGCAGGGTAGCCTAGTGGTTAGAGTGTAGAGGTGGCAGGGTAGCCTAGTGGTTAGAGTGTAGAGGTGGCAGGGGAGCCTAGTGGTTAGAGTGTAGAGGTGGCAGGGTAGCCTAGTGGTTAGAGTGTAGGGTGGCAGGGTAGCCTAGTGGTTAGAGTGTAGAGGTGGCAGGGTAGCCTAGTGGTTAGAGTGTAGAGGTGGCAGGGTAGCCTAGTGGTTAGAGTGTAGAGGTGGCAGGGTAGGCTAGTGGTTAGAGTGTAGAGGTGGCAGGGTAGCCTAGTGGTTAGAGTGTAGAGGTGGCAGGTAGCCTAGTGGTTAGAGTGTAGGGACGGCAGGGGAGCCTAGTGGTTAGAGTGTAGAGGTGGCAGGGTAGCCTAGTGGTTAGAGTGGAGGGTGGCAGGGTAGTCTAGTGGTTAGAGTGGAGGTGGCAGGGTAGCCTAGTGGTTAGAGTGTAGGGGTGGCAGGGTAGCCTAGTGGTTAGAGTGTAGAGGTGGCAGGGTAGCCTAGTGGTTAGAGTGTAGAGGTGGCAGGGTAGCCTAGTGGTTAGAGTGTAGGGGTGGCAGGGTAGCCTAGTGGTTAGAGTGTAGAGGTGGCAGGGTAGTCTAGTGGTTAGAGTGTAGGGGTGGCAGGGTAGCCTAGTGGTTAGAGTGTAGGGTGGCAGGGTAGCCTAGTGGTTAGAGGTAGAGGTGGCAGGGTAGCCTAGTGGTTAGAGTGTAGAGGTGGCAGGGTAGCCTAGTGGTTAGAGTGTAGAGGTGGCAGGGTAGCCTAGTGGTTAGAGTGTAGGGGTGGCAGGGTAGCCTAGTGGTTAGAGTGTAGGGGTGGCAGGGGTAGCCTAGTGGTTAGAGTGTAGGGGTGGCAGGGTAGCCTAGTGGTTAGAGTGTAGGGTGGCAGGGTAGCCTAGTGGTTAGAGTGTAGAGGTGGCAGGGTAGCCTAGTGGTTAGAGTGTAGAGGTGGCAGGGTAGCCTAGTGGTTAGAGTGTAGAGGTGGCAGGGTAGCCTAGTGGTTAGAGTGTAGAGGACTGGCAGGGTAGCCTAGTGGTTAGAGTGTAGGGACGGCAGGGTAGCCTAGTGGTTAGAGTGTAGGGGTGGCAGGGTAGCCTAGTGGTTAGAGTGTAGGGGTGGCAGGGTAGCCTAGTGGTTAGAGTGTAGAGGTGGCAGGGTAGCCTAGTGGTTAGAGTGTAGAGGTGGCAGGGTAGCCTAGTGGTTAGAGTGTAGAGGTGGCAGGGTAGCCTAGTGGTTAGAGTGTAGAGGTGGCAGGGTAGCCTAGTGGTTAGAGTGTAGGGGTGGCAGGGTAGCCTAGTGGTTAGAGTGTAGAGGTGGCAGGGTAGCCTAGTGGTTAGAGTGTAGAGGTGGCAGGGTAGCCTAGTGGTTAGAGTGTAGAGGTGGCAGGGTAGCCTAGTGGTTAGAGTGTGAGGTGGCAGGGTAGCCTAGTGGTTAGAGTGTAGAGGTGGCAGGGTAGCCTAGTGGTTAGAGTGTAGGGTGGCAGGGTAGCCTAGTGGTTAGAGTGTAGAGGGACGGCAGGGTAGCCTAGTGGTTAGAGTGTAGGGACGGCAGGGTAGCCTAGTGGTTAGAGTGTAGAGGTGGCAGGGTAGCCTAGTGGTTAGAGTGTAGAGGTGGCAGGGTAGCCTAGTGGTTAGAGTGTAGAGGTGGCAGGGTAGCCTAGTGGTTAGAGTGTAGAGGTGGCAGGGTAGCCTAGTGGTTAGAGTGTAGAGGTGGCAGGGTAGCCTAGTGGTTAGAGTGTAGGGGTGGCAGGGTAGCCTAGTGGTTAGAGTGTAGAGGTGGCAGGGTAGCCTAGTGGTTAGAGTGTAGGGGGTGGCAGGGTAGCCTAGTGGTTAGAGTGTAGAGGTGCAGGGTAGCCTAGTGGTTAGAGTGTAGAGGTGGCAGGGTAGCCTAGTGGTTAGAGTGTAGGGACGGCAGGGTAGCCTAGTGGTTAGAGTGTAGGGGTGGCAGGGTAGCCTAGTGGTTAGAGTGTAGGGACGGCAGGTAGCCTAGTGGTTAGAGTGTAGGGGCGGCAGGGTAGCCTAGTGGTTAGAGTGTAGGGACGGCAGGTAGCCTAGTGGTTAGAGTGTAGAGGTGGCAGGGTAGCCTAGTGGTTAGAGTGTAGAGGTGGCAGGGTAGCCTAGTGGTTAGAGTGTAGAGGTGGCAGGGTAGCCTAGTGGTTAGAGTGTAGGGACGGCAGGGTAGCCTAGTGGTTAGAGTGTAGGGGGTGGCAGGGTAGCCTAGTGGTTAGAGTGTAGGGTGGCAGGGTAGCCTAGTGGTTAGAGTGTAGGGGTGGCAGGGTAGCCTAGTGGTTAGAGTGTAGGATCTGGCAGGGTAGCCTAGTGGTTAGAGTGTAGGACGGCAGGGTAGCCTAGTGGTTAGAGTGTAGGGGTGGCAGGGTAGCCTAGTGGTTAGAGTGTAGGGGTGGCAGGGTAGCCTAGTGGTTAGAGTGTAGGGACGGCAGGTAGCCTAGTGGTTAGAGTGTAGGGACGGCAGGTAGCCTAGTGGTTAGAGTGTAGGGACGGCAGGGTAGCCTAGTGGTTAGAGTGTAGGGGTGGCAGGGTAGCCTAGTGGTTAGAGTGTAGAGGTGGCAGGGGTAGCCTAGTGGTTAGAGTGTAGGGACGGCAGGGTAGCCTAGTGGTTAGAGTGTAGGGACGGCAGGGTAGCCTAGTGGTTAGAGTGTAGGGACGGCAGGCAGCCTAGTGGTTAGAGTGTAGGGACGGCAGGGTAGCCTAGTGGTTAGAGTGTAGGGACGGCAGGTAGCCTAGTGGTTAGAGTGTAGGGACGGCAGGGTAGCCTAGTGGTTAGAGTGTAGGGGTGGCAGGGTAGCCTAGTGGTTAGAGTGTAGGGACGGCAGGGTAGCCTAGTGGTTAGAGTGTAGGGACGGCAGGGTAGCCTAGTGGTTAGAGTGTAGGGACGGCAGGGTAGCCTAGTGGTTAGAGTGTAGGGACGGCAGGGTAGCCTAGTGGTTAGAGTGTAGGGACGGCAGGGTAGCCTAGTGGTTAGAGTGTAGGGACGGCAGGGTAGCCTAGTGGTTAGAGTGTAGGGACGGCAGGGTAGCCTAGTGGTTAGAGTGTAGGGACGGCAGGTAGCCTAGTGGTTAGAGTGTAGGGTGGCAGGGTAGCCTAGTGGTTAGAGTGTAGGGACGGCAGGGTAGCCTAGTGGTTAGAGTGTAGGGACGGCAGGGTAGCCTGTGGTTAGAGACGGGACAGGGTAGCCTAGTGGTTAGAGTGTAGAGGTGGCAGGGTAGCCTAGTGGTTAGAGTGTAGGGACGGCAGGGTAGCCTAGTGGTTAGAGTGTAGAGGAGGCAGGGTAGCCTAGTGGTTAGAGTGTAGGGACGGCAGGGTAGCCTAGTGGTTAGAGTGTAGGGACGGCAGGGGTAGCCTAGTGGTTAGAGTGTAGGGTGGCAGGGTAGCCTAGTGGTTAGAGTGTAGGGACGCAGGGTAGCCTAGTGGTTAGAGTGTAGGGGCGGCAGGGTAGCCTAGTGGTTAGAGTGTAGGGACCCGCAGGGTAGCCTAGTGGTTAGAGTGTAGAGGAACGGCAGGGTAGCCTAGTGGTTAGAGTGTAGGGAAGGCAGGTAGCCTAGTGGTTAGAGTGTAGGGAAGGCAGGGTAGTCTAGTGGTTAGAGTGTAGGGGCGGCAGGGTAGGCTAGTGGTTAGAGTGTAGGGACGGCAGGTAGCCTAGTGGTTAGAGTGTAGGGACGGCAGGTAGCCTAGTGGTTAGAGTGTAGGGACGGCAGGTAGCCTAGTGGTTAGAGTGTAGGGACGGCAGGGTAGCCTAGTGGTTAGAGTGTAGGGGTGGCAGGGTAGCCTAGTGGTTAGAGTGTAGGGACGGCAGGGTAGCCTAGTGGTTAGAGTGTAGGGGTGGCAGGGTAGCCTAGTGGTTAGAGTGTAGGGACGGCAGGGTAGCCTAGTGGTTAGAGTGTAGGGGTGGCAGGGTAGCCTAGTGGTTAGAGTGTAGGGACGGCAGGGTAGCCTAGTGGTTAGAGTGTAGGGACGGCAGGGTAGCCTAGTGGTTAGAGTGTAGGGACGGCAGGTAGCCTAGTGGTTAGAGTGTAGGGACGGCAGGGTAGCCTAGTGGTTAGAGTGTAGAGGGGTGGCAGGTAGCCTAGTGGTTAGAGTGTAGGGGCAGCAGGTAGCCTAGTGGTTAGAGTGTAGGGACGGCAGGGTAGCCTAGTGGTTAGAGTGTAGGGACGGCAGGTAGCCTAGTGGTTAGAGTGTAGGGACGGCAGGGTAGCCTAGTGGTTAGAGTGTAGAGACTGCAGGGTAGCCTAGTGGTTAGAGTGTAGGGACGGCAGGGTAGCCTAGTGGTTAGAGTGTAGGGACGGCAGGGTAGCCTAGTGGTTAGAGTGTAGGGACGGCAGGTAGCCTATGGTTAGAGTGTAGGGACGGCAGGGTAGCCTAGTGGTTAGAGTGTAGGACGGCAGGGTAGCCTAGTGGTTAGAGTGTAGGGACGGCAGGCAGGTAGCCTAGTGGTTAGAGTGTAGGAAGGCAGGTAGCCTAGTGGTTAGAGTGTAGGAACTGCAGGGTAGTCTAGTGGTTAGAGTGTAGGAGGCAGGTAGCCTAGTGGTTAGAGTGTAGGGGTGGGCAGGGTAGCCTAGTGGTTAGAGTGTAGGGGTGGCAGGGTAGCCTAGTGGTTAGAGTGTAGGGACGGCAGGTAGCCTAGTGGTTAGAGTGTAGGGACGGCAGGTAGCCTAGTGGTTAGAGTGTAGACGGCAGGTAGCCTAGTGGTTAGAGTGTAGGACGGCAGGTAGCCTAGTGGTTAGAGTGTAGGGACTGGCAGGTAGCCTAGTGGTTAGAGTGTAGGGACGGCAGGTAGCCTAGTGGTTAGAGTGTAGGGAAGGCAGGGTAGCCTAGTGGTTAGAGTGTAGGGAAGGCAGGGTAGTCTAGTGGTTAGAGTGTAGGGGCGGCAGGGTAGCCTAGTGGTTAGAGTGTAGGGACGGCAGGTAGCCTGGTGGTTAGAGTGTAGGGACGGCAGGTAGCCTAGTGGTTAGAGTGTGGGACGGCAGGGTAGCCTAGTGGTTAGAGTGTAGGGACGGCAGGTAGCCTAGTGGTTAGAGTGTAGGGGTGGCAGGGTAGCCTAGTGGTTAGAGTGTAGGGACGGCAGGTAGCCTAGTGGTTAGAGTGTAGGGTGGCAGGGTAGCCTAGTGGTTAGAGTGTAGGGACGGCAGGTAGCCCAGTGGTTAGAGTGTAGGGACGGCAGGTAGCCTAGTGGTTAGAGTGTAGGGACCGGGCAGGGTAGCCTAGTGGTTAGAGTGTAGGGAAGGCAGGGTAGCCTAGTGGTTAGAGTGTAGGGACGGCAGGGTAGCCTAGTGGTTAGAGTGTAGGGACGGCAGGGTAGCCTAGTGGTTAGAGTGTAGGACTGCAGGGTAGCCTAGTGGTTAGAGTGTAGGGACGGCAGGGTAGCCTAGTGGTTAGAGTGTAGGGAAGGCAGGGTAGCCTAGTGGTTAGAGTGTAGGGACGGCAGGTAGCCTAGTGGTTAGAGTGTAGGACGGCAGGGTAGCCTAGTGGTTAGAGTGTAGAGACTGCAGGGTAGCCTAGTGGTTAGAGTGTAGGGACGGCAGGTAGCCTAGTGGTTAGAGTGTAGGGACGGCAGGGTAGCCTAGTGGTTAGAGTGTAGGGACGGCAGGTAGCCTAGTGGTTAGAGTGTAGGGACGGCAGGGTAGCCTAGTGGTTAGAGTGTAGGGACGGCAGGGTAGCCTAGTGGTTAGAGTGTAGGGACGGCAGGGTAGCCTAGTGGTTAGAGTGTAGGGACGGCAGGTAGCCTAGTGGTTAGAGTGTAGGGACGGCAGGGTAGCCTAGTGGTTAGAGTGTAGGGACGGCAGGGGTAGCCTAGTGGTTAGAGTGTAGGGACGGCAGGTAGCCTAGTGGTTAGAGTGTAGGGACGGCAGGGTAGCCTAGTGGTTAGAGTGTAGGGACGGCAGGTAGCCTAGTGGTTAGAGTGTAGGGACGGCAGGTAGCCTAGTGGTTAGAGTGTAGGGACGGCAGGTAGCCTAGTGGTTAGAGTGTAGGGACGGCAGGTAGCCTAGTGGTTAGAGTGTAGGGACGGCAGGGTAGCCTAGTGGTTAGAGTGTAGGGACGGCAGGGTAGCCTAGTGGTTAGAGTATAGGACGGCAGGGTAGCCTAGTGGTTAGAGTGTAGGAAGGCAGGATAGCCTAGTGGTTAGAGTGTAGGAAGGCAGGGTAGCCTAGTGGTTAGAGTGTAGGGTGGCAGGGTAGCCTAGTGGTTAGAGTGTAGGGACGGCAGGTAGCCTAGTGGTTAGAGTGTAGGGACGGCAGGTAGCCTAGTGGTTAGAGTGTAGGGACGGCAGGTAGCCTAGTGGTTAGAGTGTAGGGACGGCAGGGTAGCCTAGTGGTTAGAGTGTAGGACCTGGCAGGGTAGCCTAGTGGTTAGAGTGTAGGGACGGCAGGTAGCCTAGTGGTTAGAGTGTAGGGACGGCAGGTAGCCTAGTGGTTAGAGTGTAGGGACGGCAGGTAGCCTAGTGGTTAGAGTGTAGGGACGGCAGGTAGCCTAGTGGTTAGAGTGTAGGGACGGCAGGTAGCCTAATGGTTAGAGTGTAGGGACGGCAGGGTAGCCTAGTGGTTAGAGTGTAGGGATGGCAGGGTAGCCTAATGGTTAGAGTGTAGGGACGGCAGGGTAGCCTAGTGGTTAGAGTGTAGGGACGGCAGGTAGCCTAGTGGTTAGAGTGTAGGGACGGCAGGGTAGCCTAGTGGTTAGAGTGTAGGGACGGCAGGGTAGCCTAGTGGTTAGAGTGTAGGGACGGCAGGGTAGCCTAGTGGTTAGAGTGTAGGGACGGCAGGGTAGCCTAGTGGTTAGAGTGTAGGGACGGCAGGGTAGCCTAATGGTTAGAGTGTAGGGACGCAGGGTAGCCTAGTGGTTAGAGTGTAGGGACGGCAGGGTAGCCTAGTGGTTAGAGTGTAGGGACGGCAGGGTAGCCTAGTGGTTAGAGTGTAGGGACGGCAGGTAGCCTAGTGGTTAGAGTGTAGAGACTGCAGGGTAGCCTAGTGGTTAGAGTGTAGGAAGGCAGGGTAGCCTAGTGGTTAGAGTGTAGGAAGGCAGGTAGCCTAGTGGTTAGAGTGTAGGGACGGCAGGGTAGCCTAGTGGTTAGAGTGTAGAGACTGCAGGGTAGCCTAGTGGTTAGAGTGTAGGGACGGCAGGTAGCCTAGTGGTTAGAGTGTAGGGACGGCAGGTAGCCTAGTGGTTAGAGTGTAGGGACGGCAGGGTACCCTAGTGGTTAGAGTGTAGGGACGGCAGGTAGACTAGTGGTTAGAGTGTAGGCACGGCAGGTAGCCTAGTGGTTAGAGTGTAGGGGCAGGGTAGCCTAGTGGTTAGAGTGTAAAGGTGGCAGGGTAGCCTAGTGGTTAGAGTGTAGGGACGGCAGGGTAGCCTAGTGGTTAGAGTGTAGGGACGGCAGGTAGCCTAGTGGTTAGAGTGTAGAGGTGGCAGGGTAGCCTAGTTGTTAGAGTGTAGGGACGGCAGGGTAGCCTAGTGGTTAGAGTGTAGGGATGGCAGGGTAGCCTAGTGGTTAGAGTGTAGGGACGGCAGGTAGCCTAGTGGTTAGAGTGTAGGGACGGCAGGGTAGCCTAGTGGTTAGAGTGTAGGGACGGCAGGGTAGCCTAGTGGTTAGAGTGTAGGGA
This sequence comes from Oncorhynchus nerka, assembly GCF_034236695.1. NCBI lineage: Eukaryota > Metazoa > Chordata > Actinopteri > Salmoniformes > Salmonidae > Oncorhynchus > Oncorhynchus nerka. The sequence goes on from NW_027040451.1 coordinate 149,101, forward strand.
CGGCATGGTAGCCTAGTGGTTAGAGTGTAGGGACGGCAGGTAGCCTAGTGGTTAGAGTGTAGAGGTGGCAGGGGAGCCTAGTGGTTAGAGTGTAGAGGTGGCAGGGTAGCCTAGTGGTTAGAGTGTAGGGACGGCAGGGTAGCCTAGTGGTTAGAGTGTAGAGGTGGCAGGGTAGCCTAGTGGTTAGAGTGTAGGGATGGCAGGTAGCCTAGTGGTTAGAGTGTAGGGACGGCAGGGTAGCCTAGTTGTTAGAGTGTAGGAGTGACAGGGTAGCCTAGTGGTTAGAATGTAGAGGTGGCATGGTAGCCTAGTGGTTAGAGTGTAGGGACGGCAGGTAGCCTAGTGGTTAGAGTGTAGGGAGGGCAGGTAGCCTAGTGGTTAGAGTGTAGGGACGGCAGGGTAGCCTAGTGGTTAGAGTGTAGGGACGGCAGGGTAGCCTAATGGTTAGAGTGTAGGGACGGCAGGGTAGCCTAGTGGTTAGAGTGTAGGGGCGGCAGGTAGCCTAGTGGTTAGAGTGTAGAGACTGCAGGGTAGCCTAGTGGTTAGAGTGTAGGAAGGCAGGGTAGCCTAGTGGTTAGAGTGTAGGGACGGCAGGTAGCCTAGTGGTTAGAGTGTAGGGACGGCAGGTTAGCCTAGTGGTTAGAGTGTAGAGGTGGCAGGGTAGCCTAATGGTTAGAGTGTAGGGACGGCAGGGTAGCCTAGTGGTTAGAGTGTAGGGACGGCAGGTAGCCTAGTGGTTAGAGTGTAGGGACGGCAGGGTAGCCTAGTGGTTAGAGTGTAGGGACGGCAGGTAGACTAGTGGTTAGAGTGTAGGGACGGCAGGTAGCCTAGTGGTTAGAGTGTAGGGGCGGCAGGGTAGCCTAGTGGTTAGAGTGTAAAGGTGGCAGGGTAGCCTAGTGGTTAGAGTGTAGGGACGGCAGGGTAGCCTAGTGGTTAGAGTGTAGGGACGGCAGGTAGCCTAGTGGTTAGAGTGTAGAGGTGGCAGGGTAGCCTAGTTGTTAGAGTGTAGGGACGGCAGGGTAGCCTAGTGGTTAGAGTGTAGGGACGGCAGGGTAGCCTAGTGGTTAGAGTGTAGGGACGGCAGGTAGCCTAGTGGTTAGAGTGTAGGGACGGCAGGTAGCCTAGTGGTTAGAGTGTAGGGAGGGCAGGTAGCCTAGTGATTAGAGTGTAGGGACGGCAGGGTAGCCTAGTGGTTAGAGTGTAGAGGTGGCAGGGTAGCCTAGTGGTTAGAGTGTAGGGACGGCAGGGTAGCCTAGTGGTTAGAGTGTAGAGGTGGCAGGGTAGCCTAGTGGTTAGAGTGTAGAGGTGGCAGGGTAGCCTAGTGGTTAGAGTGTAGAGGTGGCAGGGTAGCCTAGTGGTTAGAGTGTAGAGGTGGCAGGGTAGCCTAGTGGTTAGAGTGTAGGGACGGCAGGGTAGCCTAGTGGTTAGAGTGTAGGGGCGGCAGGGTAGCCTAGTGGTTAGAGTGTAGAGGTGGCAGGGTAGCCTAGTGGTTAGAGTGTAGAGGTGGCAGGGTAGCCTAGTGGTTAGAGTGTAGAGGTGGCAGGGTAGCCTAGTGGTTAGAGTGTAGAGGTGGCAGGGTAGCCTAGTGGTTAGAGTGTAGGGACGGCAGGGTAGCCTAGTGGTTAGAGTGTAGGGACGGCAGGGTAGCCTAGTGGTTAGAGTGTAGAGGTGGCAGGGTAGCCTAGTGGTTAGAGTGTAGAGGTGGCAGGGTAGCCTAGTGGTTAGAGTGTAGAGGTGGCAGGGTAGCCTAGTGGTTAGAGTGTAGAGGTGGCAGGGTAGCCTAGTGGTTAGAGTGTAGAGGTGGCAGGGTAGCCTAGAGGTTAGAGTGTAGGGGTGGCAGGGTAGCCTAGTGGTTAGAGTGTAGAGGTGGCAGGGTAGCCTAGAGGTTAGAGTGTAGAGGTGGCAGGGTAGCCTAGTGGTTAGAGTGTAGAGGTGGCAGGGTAGCCTAGTGGTTAGAGTGTAGAGGTGGCAGGGTAGCCTAGTGGTTAGAGTGTAGGGGTGGCAGGGTAGCCTAGTGGTTAGAGTGTAGGAACGGCAGGGTAGGCTAGTGGTTAGAGTGTAGGGGTGGCAGGGTAGCCTAGTGGTTAGAGTGTAGGGACGGCAGGTAGCCTAGTGGTTAGAGTGTAGGGACGGCAGGGTAGGCTAGTGGTTAGAGTGTAGGGGTGGCAGGGTAGCCTAGTGGTTAGAGTGTAGAGGTGGCAGGGTAGCCTAGTGGTTAGAGTGTAGGGACGGCAGGTAGCCTAGTGGTTAGAGTGTAGGGACGGCAGGTAGCCTAGTGGTTAGAGTGTAGAGGTGGCAGGGTAGCCTAGTGGTTAGAGTGTAGGGACGGCAGGGTAGCCTAGTGGTTAGAGTGTAGGGGTGGCAGGGTAGCCTAGTGGTTAGAGTGTAGGGACGGCAGGGTAGCCTAGTGGTTAGAGTGTAGGGGCGGCAGGGTAGGCTAGTGGTTAGAGTGTAGGGACGGCAGGTAGCCTAGTGATTAGAGTGTAGGGACGGCAGGTAGCCTAGTGGTTAGAGTGTAGGGACGGCAGGTAGCCTAGTGGTTAGAGTGTAGGGACGGCAGGGTAGCCTAGTGGTTAGAGTGTAGGGGTGGCAGGGTAGCCTAGTGGTTAGAGTGTAGGGGCGGCAGGGTAGCCTAGTGGTTAGAGTGTAGGGACGGCAGGGTAGCCTAGTGGTTAGAGTGTAGGGACGGCAGGGGAGCCTAGTGGTTAGAGTGTAGGGACGGCAGGTAGCCTAGTGGTTAGAGTGTAGGGACGGCAGGTAGCCTAGTGGTTAGAGTGTAGAGGCGGCAGGGTAGCCTAGTGGTTAGAGTGTAGGGACGGCAGGGTAGCCTAGTGGTTAGAGTGTAGGGACGGCAGGGGAGCCTAGTGGTTAGAGTGTAGAGGTGGCAGGGTAGCCTAGTGGTTAGAGTGTAGGGACGGCAGGTAGCCTAGTGGTTAGAGTGTAGAGGCGGCAGGGTAGCCTAGTGGTTAGAGTGTAGGGACGGCAGGTAGCCTAGTGGTTAGAGTGTAGGGACGGCAGGGGAGCATAGTGGTTAGAGTGTAGGGACGGCAGGGTAGCCTAGTGGTTAGAGTGTAGGGACGGCAGGGTAGCCTAGTGGTTAGAGTGTAGGGGCGGCAGGGTAGCCTAGTGGTTAGAGTGTAGGGACGGCAGGGTAGCCTAGTGGTTAGAGTGTAGAGGTGGCAGGGTAGCCTAGTGGTTAGAGTGTAGAGGTGGCAGGGTAGGCTAGTGGTTAGAGTGTAGGGACGGCAGGGTAGGCTAGTGGTTAGAGTGTAGAGGTGGCAGGGTAGCCTAGTGGTTAGAGTGTAGGGACGGCAGGGTAGCCTAGTGGTTAGAGTGTAGGGACGGCAGGGTAGCCTAGTGGTTAGAGTGTAGGGACGGCAGGGTAGCCTAGTGGTTAGAGTGTAGGGGCGGCAGGGTAGCCTAGTGGTTAGAGTGTAGAGGTGGCAGGGTAGCCTAGTGGTTAGAGTGTAGGGACGGCAGGGTAGCCTAGTGGTTAGAGTGTAGGGGCGGCAGGGTAGCCTAGTGGTTAGAGTGTAGGGACGGCAGGGTAGCCTAGTGGTTAGAGTGTAGGGACGGCAGGGTAGCCTAGTGGTTAGAGTGTAGGGGCGGCAGGGTAGCCTAGTGGTTAGAGTGTAGGGACGGCAGGGTAGCCTAGTGGTTAGAGTGTAGGGACGGCAGGGTAGTCTAGTGGTTAGAGTGTAGAGGCGGCAGGTAGGCTAGTGGTTAGAGTGTAGGGACGGCAGGGTAGTCTAGTGGTTAGAGTGTAGAGGTGGCAGGGTAGCCTAGTGGTTAGAGTGTAGGGGTGGCAGGGTAGCCTAGTGGTTAGAGTGTAGGGACGGCAGGGTAGCCTAGTGGTTAGAGTGTAGGGACGGCAGGTAGCCTAGTGGTTAGAGTGTAGGGACGGCAGGGTAGTCTAGTGGTTAGAGTGTAGAGGTGGCAGGGTAGCCTAGTGGTTAGAGTGTAGGGACGGCAGGGTAGCCTAGTGGTTAGAGTGTAGGGACGGCAGGGTAGCCTAGTGGTTAGAGTGTAGGGACGGCAGGTAGCCTAGTGGTTAGAGTGTAGGGACGGCAGGGTAGCCTAGTGGTTAGAGTGTAGGGACGGCAGGTAGTCTAGTGGTTAGAGTGTAGGGACGGCAGGTAGTCTAGTGGTTAGAGTGTAGGAAGGCAGGGTAGCCTAGTGGTTAGAGTGTAGGGACGGCAGGTAGTCTAGTGGTTAGAGTGTAGGGACGGCAGGTAGTCTAGTGGTTAGAGTGTAGGAAGGCAGGGTAGCCTAGTGGTTAGAGTGTAGGGGTGGCAGGGTAGCCTAGTGGTTAGAGTGTAGGGACGGCAGGTAGCCTAGTGGTTAGAGTGTAGGGGTGGCAGGGTAGCCTAGTGGTTAGAGTGTAGGGACGGCAGGTAGCCTAGTGGTTAGAGTGTAGGGACGGCAGGTAGCCTAGTGGTTAGAGTGTAGGGACGGCAGGTAGCCTAGTGGTTAGAGTGTAGGGACGGCAGGTAGCCTAGTGGTTAGAGTGTAGGGACGGCAGGTAGCCTAGTGGTTAGAGTGTAGGGACGGCAGGTAGCCTAGTGGTTAGAGTGTAGGGAAGGCAGGGTAGTCTAGTGGTTAGAGTGTAGGGAAGGCAGGGTAGTCTAGTGGTTAGAGTGTAGGGACGGCAGGGTAGCCTAGTGGTTAGAGTGTAGGGACGGCAGGTAGCCTAGTGGTTAGAGTGTAGGGACGGCAGGTAGCCTAGTGGTTAGAGTGTAGGGACGGCAGGTAGCCTAGTGGTTAGAGTGTAGGGACGGCAGGTAGCCTAGTGGTTAGAGTGTAGGGGTGGCAGGGTAGCCTAGTGGTTAGAGTGTAGGGACGGCAGGTAGCCTAGTGGTTAGAGTGTAGGGGTGGCAGGGTAGCCTAGTGGTTAGAGTGTAGGGACGGCAGGTAGCCTAGTGGTTAGAGTGTAGGGACGGCAGGTAGCCTAGTGGTTAGAGTGTAGGGAAGGCAGGGTAGTCTAGTGGTTAGAGTGTAGGGAAGGCAGGGTAGTCTAGTGGTTAGAGTGTAGGGACGGCAGGGTAGCCTAGTGGTTAGAGTGTAGGGACGGCAGGTAGCCTAGTGGTTAGAGTGTAGGGACGGCAGGTAGCCTAGTGGTTAGAGTGTAGGGACGGCAGGTAGCCTAGTGGTTAGAGTGTAGGGAAGGCAGGGTAGCCTAGTGGTTAGAGTGTAGGGACGGCAGGTAGCCTAGTGGTTAGAGTGTAGGGACGGCAGGGTAGCCTAGTGGTTAGAGTGTAGAGACTGCAGGGTAGCCTAGTGGTTAGAGTGTAGGGACGGCAGGTAGCCTAGTGGTTAGAGTGTAGGGACGGCAGGGTAGCCTAGTGGTTAGAGTGTAGGGACGGCAGGTAGCCTAGTGGTTAGAGTGTAGGGACGGCAGGGTAGCCTAGTGGTTAGAGTGTAGGGACGGCAGGTAGCCTAGTGGTTAGAGTGTAGGGACGGCAGGTAGCCTAGTGGTTAGAGTGTAGGGACGGCAGGTAGCCTAGTGGTTAGAGTGTAGGGACGGCAGGGTAGCCTAGTGGTTAGAGTGTAGGGACGGCAGGGTAGCCTAGTGGTTAGAGTGTAGGGACGGCAGGTAGCCTAGTGGTTAGAGTGTAGGGGTGGCAGGGTAGCCTAGTGGTTAGAGTGTAGGGACGGCAGGTAGCCTAGTGGTTAGAGTGTAGGGACGGCAGGTAGCCTAGTGGTTAGAGTGTAGGGACGGCAGGTAGCCTAGTGGTTAGAGTGTAGGGACGGCAGGTAGCCTAGTGGTTAGAGTGTAGAGACTGCAGGGTAGGCTAGTGGTTAGAGTGTAGGAAGGCAGGGTAGCCTAGTGGTTAGAGTATAGGAAGGCAGGGTAGCCTAGTGGTTAGAGTATAGGAAGGCAGGGTAGCCTAGTGGTTAGATTGTAGGAAGGCAGGGTAGCCTAGTGGTTAGAGTGTAGAGGTGGCAGGGTAGTCTAGTGGTTAGAGTGTAGGGACGGCAGGTAGCCTAGTGGTTAGAGTGTAGGGACGGCAGGTAGCCTAGTGGTTAGAGTGTAGGGACGGCAGGTAGCCTAGTGGTTAGAGTGTAGGGACGGCAGGGTAGCCTAGTGGTTAGAGTGTAGGGACGGCAGGGTAGCCTAGTGGTTAGAGTGTAGGGACGGCAGGTAGCCTAGTGGTTAGAGTGTAGGGACGGCAGGTAGCCTAGTGGTTAGAGTGTAGGGACGGCAGGTAGCCTAGTGGTTAGAGTGTAGGGACGGCAGGTAGCCTAGTGGTTAGAGTGTAGGGACGGCAGGTAGCCTAATGGTTAGAGTGTAGGGACGGCAGGGTAGCCTAGTGGTTAGAGTGTAGGGATGGCAGGGTAGCCTAATGGTTAGAGTGTAGGGACGGCAGGGTAGCCTAGTGGTTAGAGTGTAGGGACGGCAGGTAGCCTAGTGGTTAGAGTGTAGGGACGGCAGGGTAGCCTAGTGGTTAGAGTGTAGGGACGGCAGGGTAGCCTAGTGGTTAGAGTGTAGGGACGGCAGGGTAGCCTAGTGGTTAGAGTGTAGGGACGGCAGGGTAGCCTAATGGTTAGAGTGTAGGGACGGCAGGGTAGCCTAATGGTTAGAGTGTAGGGACGGCAGGGTAGCCTAGTGGTTAGAGTGTAGGGACGGCAGGGTAGCCTAATGGTTAGAGTGTAGGGACGGCAGGGTAGCCTAGTGGTTAGAGTGTAGGGGCGGCAGGTAGCCTAGTGGTTAGAGTGTAGAGACTGCAGGGTAGCCTAGTGGTTAGAGTGTAGGAAGGCAGGGTAGCCTAGTGGTTAGAGTGTAGGGACGGCAGGTAGCCTAGTGGTTAGAGTGTAGGGACGGCAGGTTAGCCTAGTGGTTAGAGTGTAGAGGTGGCAGGGTAGCCTAATGGTTAGAGTGTAGGGACGGCAGGGTAGCCTAGTGGTTAGAGTGTAGGGACGGCAGGTAGCCTAGTGGTTAGAGTGTAGGGACGGCAGGGTAGCCTAGTGGTTAGAGTGTAGGGACGGCAGGTAGACTAGTGGTTAGAGTGTAGGGACGGCAGGTAGCCTAGTGGTTAGAGTGTAGGGGCGGCAGGGTAGCCTAGTGGTTAGAGTGTAAAGGTGGCAGGGTAGCCTAGTGGTTAGAGTGTAGGGACGGCAGGGTAGCCTAGTGGTTAGAGTGTAGGGACGGCAGGTAGCCTAGTGGTTAGAGTGTAGAGGTGGCAGGGTAGCCTAGTTGTTAGAGTGTAGGGACGGCAGGGTAGCCTAGTGGTTAGAGTGTAGGGATGGCAGGGTAGCCTAGTGGTTAGAGTGTAGGGACGGCAGGTAGCCTAGTGGTTAGAGTGTAGGGACGGCAGGGTAGCCTAGTGGTTAGAGTGTAGGGACGGCAGGGTAGCCTAGTGGTTAGAGTGTAGGGACGGCATGGTAGCCTAGTGGTTAGAGTGTAGGGACGGCAGGTAGCCTAGTGGTTAGAGTGTAGAGGTGGCAGGGGAGCCTAGTGGTTAGAGTGTAGAGGTGGCAGGGTAGCCTAGTGGTTAGAGTGTAGGGACGGCAGGGTAGCCTAGTGGTTAGAGTGTAGAGGTGGCAGGGTAGCCTAGTGGTTAGAGTGTAGGGATGGCAGGTAGCCTAGTGGTTAGAGTGTAGGGATGGCAGGGTAGCCTAGTTGTTAGAGTGTAGGAGTGACAGGGTAGCCTAGTGGTTAGAATGTAGAGGTGGCATGGTAGCCTAGTGGTTAGAGTGTAGGGACGGCAGGTAGCCTAGTGGTTAGAGTGTAGGGAGGGCAGGTAGCCTAGTGGTTAGAGTGTAGGGACAGCAGGGTAGCCTAGTGGTTAGAGTGTAGGGACGGCAGGGTAGCCTAATGGTTAGAGTGTAGGGACGGCAGGGTAGCCTAGTGGTTAGAGTGTAGGGGCGGCAGGTAGCCTAGTGGTTAGAGTGTAGAGACTGCAGGGTAGCCTAGTGGTTAGAGTGTAGGAAGGCAGGGTAGCCTAGTGGTTAGAGTGTAGGGACGGCAGGTAGCCTAGTGGTTAGAGTGTAGGGACGGCAGGTTAGCCTAGTGGTTAGAGTGTAGAGGTGGCAGGGTAGCCTAATGGTTAGAGTGTAGGGACGGCAGGGTAGCCTAGTGGTTAGAGTGTAGGGACGGCAGGTAGCCTAGTGGTTAGAGTGTAGGGACGGCAGGGTAGCCTAGTGGTTAGAGTGTAGGGACGGCAGGTAGACTAGTGGTTAGAGTGTAGGGACGGCAGGTAGCCTAGTGGTTAGAGTGTAGGGGCGGCAGGGTAGCCTAGTGGTTAGAGTGTAAAGGTGGCAGGGTAGCCTAGTGGTTAGAGTGTAGGGACGGCAGGGTAGCCTAGTGGTTAGAGTGTAGGGACGGCAGGTAGCCTAGTGGTTAGAGTGTAGAGGTGGCAGGGTAGCCTAGTTGTTAGAGTGTAGGGACGGCAGGGTAGCCTAGTGGTTAGAGTGTAGGGACGGCAGGGTAGCCTAGTGGTTAGAGTGTAGGGACGGCAGGTAGCCTAGTGGTTAGAGTGTAGGGACGGCAGGGTAGCCTAGTGGTTAGAGTGTAGGGACGGCAGGGTAGCCTAGTGGTTAGAGTGTAGGGACGGCATGGTAGCCTAGTGGTTAGAGTGTAGGGACGGCAGGTAGCCTAGTGGTTAGAGTGTAGAGGTGGCAGGGGAGCCTAGTGGTTAGAGTGTAGAGGTGGCAGGGTAGCCTAGTGGTTAGAGTGTAGGGACGGCAGGGTAGCCTAGTGGTTAGAGTGTAGAGGTGGCAGGGTAGCCTAGTGGTTAGAGTGTAGGGATGGCAGGTAGCCTAGTGGTTAGAGTGTAGGGACGGCAGGGTAGCCTAGTTGTTAGAGTGTAGGAGTGACAGGGTAGCCTAGTGGTTAGAATGTAGAGGTGGCATGGTAGCCTAGTGGTTAGAGTGTAGGGACGGCAGGTAGCCTAGTGGTTAGAGTGTAGGGAGGGCAGGTAGCCTAGTGGTTAGAGTGTAGGGACGGCAGGGTAGCCTAGTGGTTAGAGTGTAGAGGTGGCAGGGTAGCCTAGTGGTTAGAGTGTAGAGGTGGCAGGGTAGCCTAGTGGTTAGAGTGTAGAGGTGGCAGGGTAGCCTAGTGGTTAGAGTGTAGAGGCGGCAGGGTAGCCTAGTGGTTAGAGTGTAGATGTGGCAGGGTAGCCTAGTGGTTAGAGTGTAGGGGTGGCAGGGTAGCCTAGTGGTTAGAGTGTAGATGTGGCAGGGTAGCCTAGTGGTTAGAGTGTAGTGACGGCAGAGTAGCCTAGTGGTTAGAGTGTAGAGGTGGCAGGGTAGCCTAGTGGTTAGAGTGTAGGGGCGATAGGGTAGCCTAGTGGTTAGAGTGTAGAGGTGGCAGGGTAGCCTAGTGGTTAGAGTGTAGAGGTGGCAGGGTAGCCTAGTGGTTAGGGTAGTGGTTAGAGTGTAGGGGTGGCAGGGTAGCCTAGTGGTTAGAGTGTTGGACTAGTAACCGTGAAGGTTGCAAGTTCAAACCCCTGAGCTGAGAAGATACAAATCTGTTGTTCTGCCTCTGAACAGGCAGTTTAACCCACTGCTCCTAGACCGTCATTGAAAATAAGAATTTGTTCCAAACTGACTTGCCTGGTTAAATAGAGGTTGGAGGTTGGTCTCTCAACTTGTTCACGTGTGTTTTACTCTAGTTACTCGCTGTGGGTTTCAACACAACGTGTATTTTACAGCTCTATACTGGTTTATTTATTTACTCTCCTGTTGATACAGGGATTATTTTAGCATGTGATTCCAGCAACTGTCTCCCGTCCTCTCATAACTCTCCTGTTAATACACAGATTATTTTAGCATGTGATTCCAGCATCTGTCTCCCGTCCTCTCATAACTCTCCTGTTAATACAGAGATTATTTTAGCATGTGATTCCAGCATCTGTCTCCCGTCCTCTCATAACTCTCCTGTTAATACACAGATTATTTTAGCATGTGAATCCAGCATCTGTCTCCCGTCCTCTCATAACTCTCCTGTTAATACAGGGATTATTTTAGCATGTGATTCCAGCATCTGTCTCCCGTCCTCTCATTACAGTGGGGGGGTGGCAGGTATCCTAGCGGTTAGAGCAGTGGGCCAACAACCAAAAGGTTGCTGGATCGAATCCCCGAGCTGACAAGGTAAAAAGTCTGTCATTCTGCCCCTGAACAGGCAGTCAAACCCACTGTTCCCCGATAGGAGGGGGGACAGGAGAGAGAGCAGCATGGTGGGAGGGGGAGAGAACCCAGAGCAGCAAGGTGCTCTGTGGACAGGTTCAAGGCGACATGACAAAGATTAAACATTATTAATTGTTTATTTTTACCTTTATTTAACCAGGCAAGTCAGTTAAGAACAAATTCTTATTTTCAATGAGGGCCTAGGAACAGTGGGTTAACTGCCTGTTCAGGGGCAGAACAACAGATTTGTACCTTGTCAGCTCAGAGGTTTGAAATTGCAACCTTCCAGTTACTAGTCCAACACTCTAACCACTAGGCTACCTGCCGTCCGTACACTCTAACCACTAGGCTACCTGCCGTCCCTACACTCTAACCACTAGGCTACCTGCCGTCCCTACACTCTAACCACTAGGCTACCCTGCCGCCCCTAAATAACAATTTGTTCTTAACTGACTTGCCTAGTTAAATAACGTTTTTTTAAATTATTTTATGTAAATGAACGCTGGGTGAGAGCTGAGAGCAATAGAGGTGCCGGGGATGGATCGGTAGGTAGTAACGTTGTAATGAGAGAGAGAAAGCCCATCGACTGCATAATAATCATTTCTGGAATGGAGCTATGTTTACCCCCAATGCTATTTTAATTGGAGCTCTGTTTACCCACAATGCTGTTTTAATTGGAGCTTTGTTTACCCACAATGCTGTTTTAATTGGAGCTCTGTTTACCCACAATGCTGTTTTAATTGGAGCTCTGTTTACCCACAATTCTGTTTTAATTGGAGCTCTGTTTACCCACAATGCTGTTTTAATTGGAGCTCTGTTTTGCTGTTTTAATTGGAGCTCTGTTTACCCACAATGCTGTTTTAATTGGAGCTCTGTTTACCCACAATTCTGTTTTAATTGGAGCTCTGTTTACCCACAATGCTGTTTTAATTGGAGCTCTGTTTACCCACAATGCTGTTTTAATTGGAGCTCTGTTTACCCACAATGCTGTTTTAATTGGAGCTCTGTTTACCCACAATCTGTTTTAATTGGAGCTCTGTTTACCCACAATGCTGTTTTAATTGGAGCTTGTTTACCCACAATGCTGTTTTAATTGGAGCTTTGTTTACCCACAATGTTTTTAATTGGAGCTCTGTTTACCCACAATGCTGTTTTAATTGGAGCTCTGTTTACCCACAATGCTGTTTTAATTGGAGCTCTGTTTACCCACAATGCTGTTTTAATTGGAGCTCTGTTTACCCACAATGCTGTTTTAATTGGAGCTCTGTTTACCCACAATGCTGTTTTAATTGGAGCTCTGTTTACCCACAATGCTGTTTTAATTGGAGCTCTGTTTACCCACAGCTCTGTTTTAATTGGAGCTCTGTTTACCCACAATGCTGTTTTAATTGGAGCTTTGTTTACCCACAATGCTGTTTTAATTGGAGCTCTGTTTACCCACAATCTGTTTTAATTGGAGCTCTGTTTACCCACAGCTCTGTTTTAATTGGAGCTTTGTTGACCCGAAGAGTCTAAAGGTCCCGGAGTCTGGACTGTAACCAAACATTTATTATATCCCAGTTTAAAGAGAGAAATGAGGGACAGAAGAAAAAGAAGAGTGTTTGTCCTCTGCTCAGAAGAGCTTTTTTTTAAATTTACCTTCCACAGAGTGTGTTCTATTATCCTGTTTAAAGGGCTTGAGAAGCAGGGCATTAATGATTCCTCACAGCCTATGAAATCAATGAGCCTGTAGTCCTGGGAACCAACAAATCAAGTCCAGCCTCGTTGGGCAAGGCTTAACAGGACTATTAAAAACCTGACACATAACACAACTAGAATTATGGACAGCTGAGGAGGAAAGGGTACGCGGAGACCTCAAAACAAGGTGGCTGTGATTAACCCAGAACATCATCTGCATTTTTATTTATTTATATGTTTTACCTTTATTTAACTAGGCAAGTCAGTTAAGAACAAATTCTTATTTTCAATGACAACTTAGGGTTAACTGCCTGTTCAGGGTAGAACGACAGATTTGTACCTTGTCAGCTCAGGGGTTTGAACTTGCAACCTTCCGGTTGCTAGTCCACCACTCTAACCACTAGGCTACCCTGCTGGATGGGGAGGAGAAGAGTCAAACAGACTGAGAGACACTGATTACTGCTAGAAGAGGGAACAAGGCTGAGAATAACCGTATTTCACCTGATAAAGCAAATATCTGATGAGAATAACCTTATTTCACCTAATAAAGCTAATATCTGATGAGAATAACTGTATTTCACCTAATAAAGCTAATATCTGATGAGAATAACCGTATTTCATGACTGATGACACCCACCTCTACAGCTGATTTCACGAGGCGAACTACGAGCCCTAAAGAAGGAGATTGACTTTAGAACTAACCACAATTAATGCCTCTTATATTTTAACTTCCAGCCCAATTTTTAAAAAAATTCAAAATGTATTTATTTTGTATTTAACTAGGCAAGTCAGTTAAGAACAAATTCTTATTTACAATGACGGCCATCCCCCGGCCAAAACACAGACGGACGACACTGGGCCAATTGTGCCCCACCGTATGGGAATCCCAGATCAAGCCAGATGTGATGCAGCCTGGATTTGAAGCAGAGACGCCTCTTGCACTGTGATGCAGTACCTTAAACCGCTGTGCCACTTTGGAGCTGTGAAGAATGAAAGCCTTATGGAAATGTAGATTTATTGTGGATCTGGTTTCTTATTGTTAAATAACTGTTCACTATGTAGGGTGACATCTTGAACACACCTGATACAAGAGCTAGGATGGCTCCGTTACATAGACAACAAGCTGACTCAGGCATTATACAACAAAGCTTGTCTGTATGGACAATTTCTTGAAGAAGGAGGGCGCATTATACAGTTGTTTCAGTGTTTATTTTTCAAAAAATAAATGTAATCGAGTGAGCAAAAATATATTTATATTCAGAGCATGTAAGTTATCTCAAAATACAGTCAGAGTTTCTGCAGAATTTTCTTTATCATTGTCATTCAAGTATCTTTGTCGAAACATTGTCAGTCAAATATCTTTGTCGAAACATTGTCAGTCAAGTATCTTTGTCGAAACATTGTCAGTCAAGTATCTTTTGTCGAAACATTGTCAGTCAAGTATCTTTGTCGAAACATTGTCAGTCAAGTATCTTTGTCGAACCATTGTCATTCAAGTATCTTTGTCGAAACGTTGTCAGTCAAGTCAAATTTATTTACATCAAGTCAAATCTGAATTACATAACATTTACCTCGACGTGAATTGAATTGGAAGTCGACAGCTAAATGAAGCAGATATCATTCAAGCAGGAAGAAGACACATTAAACTTTGAATACAACACCTGGCTCCTATAAATAGATGAGAAGACGTGCTCCTCTCTGACATTGACAAGTGGTAGGAAGCAGAGAGAGAGAGCCTGAAATAAATTAATTTGGGAATCGTTTCTGCGACATTGTTTTGTGGCATGAGGGTTGATGGGAAAAATCCTAAAAACATCTCAAAATAATGTAACAAACATTTAAAACCGCAAATAGCACCCATTTAGGGAGGTATAGGGAGGTTTTGATAGACAGCTAGTAATTAGTAATTCACCTATGAAAGTTAGATTCCAATCGCCATATAAGTCCGAAGAAGAAAAAGCCTGGAAGGGGGAGAGATGACTAGAAATGATTTGGTTGACTGTTTTATGTGGATTAATTGTCGGAGTAGAGGAACTTGTGCATTTCAGGTAAAATAACAACTCAACATTTATATTCCAGGACAAATTAGCTAGCAACAGCAAGCTAGCTAAATAGGACAAATTTGCTAGCAACTGCAAGCTGGCTAGCTAAATTGCCATGAATGTTTAATGCTTTTCCACCTTTGATACTTTTCGAGTTTGTTTTGATATTTCAACCTACGTGTCGTGATCGCGTTTGATGTGGGAGGACAAAATCTATTTGGAGAGAAGGCCTCCAACAGAGAACCAGACGGATGTTTGTTGTCTATGAGGACTTCCTTTGTGGTTTATGAGGACTTCCTTTTCGCGTTTGATGTGGGAGGACTTATGAGGACTTCCTTTTCACGTTTGATGTGGGAGGACTTATGAGGACTTCCTTTTCGCGTTTGATGTGGGAGAACTTATGAGGACTTCCTTTTCGCGTTTGATGTGGGAGGACTTATGAGGACTTCCTTTTCGCGTTTGATGTGGGAGGACTTATGAGGACTTCCTTTTCACGTTTGATGTGGGAGGACTTATGAGGACTTCCTTTTCGCGTTTGATGTGGGAGGACTTATGAGGACTTCCTTTTCACGTTTGATGTGGGAGGACTTATGAGGACTTCCTTTTCGCGTTTGATGTGGGAGGACTTATGAGGACTTCCTTTTGTTGCGTTGATGTGGGAGGACTTATGAGGACTTCCTTTTCGCGTTTGATGTGGGAGGACTTATGAGGACTTCCTTTTCACGTTTGATGTGGGAGGACTTATGAGGACTTCCTTTTCGCGTGTGATGTGGGAGGACTTATGAGGACTTCCTTTTCGCGTTTGATGTGGGAGGACTTATGAGGACTTCCTTTTCGCGTTTGATGTGGGAGGACTTATGAGGACTTCCTTTTCACGTTTGATGTGGGAGGACTTATGAGGACTTCCTTTTCGCGTTTGATGTGGGAGGACAAAATCTATTTGGAGAGAAGGCCTCCAACAGAGAACCAGACGGATGTTTGTTGTCTATGAGGACTTCCTTTGTGGTTTATGAGGACTTCCTTTTCGCGTTTGATGTGGGAGGACTTATGAGGACTTCCTTTGTGGTTTATGAGGACTTCCTTTGTGGTTTATGAGGACTTCCTTTGTGGTTTATGAGGACTTCCTTTTCGCGTTTGATGTGGGAGGACTTATGAGGACTTCCTTTTTGGTTTATGAGGATTTCCTTTGTTGTCTATGAGGACTTCCTTTGTGGTTTATGAGGACTTCCTTTTCGCGTTTGATGTGGGAGGACTTATGAGGACTTCCTTTGTGGTCTATGAGGACTTCCTTTGTGGTTTATGAGGACTTCCTTTTCGCGTTTGATGTGGGAGGACTTATGAGGACTTCCTTTGTGGTCTATGAGGACTTCCTTTGTGGTCTATGAGGACTTCCTTTGTTGTCTATGAGGACTTCCTTTGTGGTTTATGAGGACTTCCTTTATGGTCTATGAGGACTTCCTTTGTGGTTTATGAGGACTTCCTTTGTGGTTTATGAGGACTTCCTTTGTTGTTTATGAGGACTTCCTTTGTGGTTTATGAGGACTTCCTTTGTTGTTTATGAGGACTTCCTTTGTGGTTTATGAGGACTTCCTTTTCGCGTTTGATGTGGGAGGACTTATGAGGACTTCCTTTGTGGTTTATGAGGACTTCCTTTGTTGTCTATGAGGACTTCCTTTGTTGTTTATGAGGACTTCCTTTTCACGTTTGATGTGGGAGGACTTATGAGGACTTCCTTTGTGGTCTATGAGGACTTCCTTTGTGGTTTATGAGGACTTACTTTTCGCGTTTGATGTGGGAGGACTTATGAGGACTTCCTTTGTGGTCTATGAGGACTTCCTTTGTTGTCTATGACGACTTCCTTTGTGGTTTATGAGGACTTCCTTTATGGTCTATGAGGACTTCCTTTGTGGTTTATGAGGACTTCCTTTGTGGTTTATGAGGACTTCCTTTTCGTGTTTGTTGTGGGAGGACTCATGAGGACTTCCTTTTCGCGTTTGATGTGGGAGGACTTATGAGGACTTCCTTTTCGCGTTTGATGTGGGAGGACTTATGAGGACTTCCTTTTCGCGTTTGATGTGGGAGGACTTATGAGGACTTCCTTTTCGCGTTTGATGTGGGAGGACAAAATCTATTTGGAGAGAAGGCCTCCAACAGAGAACCAGACGGATGTTTGTTGTCTATGAGGACTTCCTTTGTGGTTTATGAGGACTTCCTTTTCGCGTTTGATGTGGGAGGACTTATGAGGACTTCATTTGTGGTTTATGAGGACTTCCTTTGTGGTTTATGAGGACTTCCTTTGTGGTTTATGAGGACTTCCTTTTCGCGTTTGATGTGGGAGGACTTATGAGGACTTCCTTAGTGGTTTATGAGGACTTCCTTTGTTGTCTATGAGGACTTCTTTTGTTGTTTATGAGGACTTCCTTTTCACGTTTGATGTGGGAGGACTTATGAGGACTTCCTTTGTGGTCTATGAGGACTTCCTTTGTGGTTTATGAGGACTTCCTTTTCGCGTTTGATGTGGGAGGACTTATGAGGACTTCCTTTGTGGTCTATGAGGACTTCCTTTGTTGTCTATGAGGACTTCTTTTGTGGTTTATGAGGACTTCCTTTATGGTCTATGAGGACTTCCTTTGTGGTTTATGAGGACTTCCTTTGTGGTTTATGAGGACTTCCTTTGTTGTCTATGAGGACTTCCTTTGTGGTTTATGAGGACTTCCTTTTCGTGTTTGATGTGGGAGGACTTATGAGGACTTCCTTTGTTGTCTATGAGGACTTCCTTTGTGGTTTATGAGGACTTCCTTTTCGTGTTTGTTGTGGGAGGACTTATGAGGACTTCCTTTGTTGTCTATGAGGACTTCCTTTGTGGTTTATGAGGACTTCCTTTGTGGTTTATGAGGACTTCCTTTATGGTCTATGAGGACTTCCTTTGTGGTTTATGAGGACTTCCTTTGTGGTTTATGAGGACTTCCTTTTCGTGTTTGTTGTGGGAGGACAACATCTATTTGCACACGATGACGCGCATCCGGTTTGGGTCCGGTGTTATTGTCAAATGAAGATGGTCGGGACTTTTTACAATTGATTTAAAGCACAAATAAATAAATAAAAACGAACAAATACTTGAAGAAAATCCAGATTTGTTTCCTAAACCAGTCAATCGTCTCTAAAGTCTTTGGACTTGATGGATAAAGTCATTATATTCCCCAGAGGGTGAATGACTGCTACATGTGTTGTCTAACTGACCTACAGGACCTGGGTCTGTTGCCATATCACATGGGTCTGTGTCCCAAATGGCACCTGATTCCCTATTTAGTGCGCTACCCTATGGGCCCTGGTCAAGACTAGTGCACTATAGAGGGAATGTAAGGTCCCATTCGGGCCACATACATGGTTATGGAATAGAATCGTTGCCCAGGAATCATTACTAGATAACTACAGGAGAGAAGGCCTCCAACAGAGAACCAGACGGATGGATTTCTCTGAGCAGAGCTGCCTGACTGGGGATGGATCACTTCATCATCTACTCCCATTCCTGTTGAATACCTGTTAGGGGAATTGGCTATTTTCCTCACAGAGACATGCACCTGTAAGCTGTGTGGTTTATGAGGACTTCCTTTGTGGTCTAGGAGGACTTCCTTTATGGTCTATGAGGACTTCCTTTGTGGTCTATGAGGACTTCCTTTATGGTCTATGAGGACTTCCTTTGTGGTCTATGAGGACTTCCTTTGTGGTCTAGGAGGACTTCCTTTATGGTCTATGAGGACTTCCTTTATGGTCTATGAGGACTTCCTTTGTGGTTTATGAGGACTTCCTTTATGGTCTATGAGGACTTCCTTTGTGGTTTATGAGGACTTCCTTTGTGGTTTATGAGGACTTCCTTTGTGGTTTATGAGGACTTCCTATGTTGTCTATAAGGACTTCCTTTGTGGTCTATAAGGACTTCCTTTGTGGTTTATGAGGACTTCCTATGTTGTCTATAAGGACTTCCTTTGTGGTCTATAAGGACTTCCTTTGTGGTTTATGAGGACTTCCTTTATGGTCTATGAGGACTTCCTTTGTGGTCTATGAGGACTTCCTTTGTGGTCTATGAGGACTACCTTTGTGGTCTATGAGGACTTCCTTTGTGGTCTATGAGGACTTCCTTTGTGGTCTATGAGGACTTCCTTTGTGGTCTATGAGGATTTCCTTTATGGTCTATGAGGACTTCCTTTATGGTCTATGAGGACTTTTGTCCTTCTCAGTCTGTTTGGAACTGAATCTTTCAGAATATATTAATGAGGAATGAATAAATCCTTTGCACAGAGGGCATCACATTTGGGTACATTGCCTAGTGAAATAATGTAATCTTTATTATGATGCACATGATTCATTATTCCACAGGATCATATCGTTACTTAGCCAGAGGATAGATCGGTTAAGTAACACAACATGTGGTAAAGGGGGTGGAGCAAAGATACAGAGAGAGAGAGAGAGAGAGAGAGAGATGGGTTTAAGCAGGAGTGCGTGGGGTCAGTGGAGAGCATGATTTATGATTTAAAAAGTCCCCTAGATATATTTTGTTCAATACAAAAAGTTAGGAACAACACATGAATAAACTAATACATTCTACTTCCAGACTAAGCAATTGAAACAGCCAAAAGACCAATTAACTCCACTTTCTTTAGTTAGATAAATGAAAACGGACTACCCAATGAATTAAAGACGTAATAGCTTTAGACATGAATTATTGAAATATGATTAAAACATTCAAACTGAACACGATCCTAATTCATTAACCGTACTGCGAAGGGAGATCAGTGTAATGGAGAGTGTGTTAGTGTTTTAACAGTAACGACAGCTCTGTTATTACGACTAGATGACACACTCACCGAGCCGAGTATTAATCCATCCAAGTCTTTGTGGTAGATAACCACCTTTCTGTGTGATTTATTCAGCTCCTAGTCTACTGTAATTAGGCTGTTACTTAGAGAATAGAGTGCGGGACACTACCCTATCTAGTGCACTACATTTGATCAGAGACCCCTATGGGCCTTGGACAAAAGTAGTGCACTAGATAGGGACTAGGGGTCCAATTAGGACGGCACATTGTTATTTGTCCTCCAATTAGATGAGAGGAAAGTTTGAAGGAAGATTAACATCAAGATAGGATCCATAAACTACTACTACTACTGCTACTACTGCTACTAACGTCTACTACTACTGATACTAACTACTACCACCACTACTACTAACTACTACTACTACTACTACTGCTACAAACTTCTACTACTGCTACTAACTAGTCCTGCTACTAACTACTACTACTAATACTAACTACTACTGCTACTAACTACTACTACTAACTACTACTACTGCTACTAACTACTACTACTACTACTACTACTACTACTAACTACTCCTGCTACTAACTACTACTGCTACTAATACTAACAACTACTACTAACTACTACTACCACTACTACTAGTATTACTACTACTACCACTACTACTAATAACACTACTACTACTATCACTACTACTAATAACACTACTCCTAATACTACCACAACTACTACGACTACTACTACTACTACTATTACTACTACCACTACTACCACTACCACTACTACTACTACCACTACTAACACTACTACTACTGCTACTAATAGCACTACTACAGCTAACACTACTACTTCTGCTACTACTACTAATAGCACTACTACTGCTAACACTACTACTACTAATAATAATAATAACAATAACACCACTGATACGACTACTACTACTAATAATAATAATAGCACCACTAATACTACTAACACTACTACTACTAACACTACCACTACTACTACTACTACTACTACTACTACTACCACTACCACTACTAACACTACTACTACTGCTACTAATAGCACTACTACAGCTAACACTACTACTTCTGCTACTACTACTAATAGCACTACTACTGCTAACACTACTACTACTAATAATAATAATAATAATAATTATAATAACACCACTGATACGACTACTACTACTAATAATAATAATAGCACCACTAATACTACTAACACTACTACTACTAACACTACCACTACTACTACTACTACTACTACTACTACTACCACTACCACTACTAACACTACTACTACTGCTACTAATAGCACTACTACTGCTAACACTACTACTACTACTACTAATAGCACTACTACTGCTAACACTACTACTACTACTACTACTACTACTACTACTACTAATAATAATAATAATAATAATAATAATAATAACACCACTAATACTACTACTACTAATAATAATAATAACAATAACACCACTAATACTACTAACACTACTACTACTAATAATAATAATACCACTACTACTACTACTACTACTACTACAAACACTACTACTACTATTATTAACACTACTACTACTACTACCACTGCCACTACAGCTACTACTACTACTACTACTACTAATAGCACTACTACTACCATTAATAGCACTACTACTACTACTACTAATAACACTACTACTAATACTACTACCACTACAAATAACACTACTACTACTACTAATAACACTACTACTACTACTACTAATACTACTACTACTAATACTACTACTACTACCAATACTAATAACACTACTACTACTACTAATACTACTACTACTACCACTACTAATAACACTACTACTACTACCACCACTACTACCAGTACTACTACTCCTACCTCCAGTACTCCTTCCACTA
Source organism: Oncorhynchus nerka (assembly GCF_034236695.1). NCBI lineage: Eukaryota > Metazoa > Chordata > Actinopteri > Salmoniformes > Salmonidae > Oncorhynchus > Oncorhynchus nerka. Next base: position 169,681 of record NW_027040451.1, read on the forward strand.
CTACTACTACTACCACCAGTACTACTGCTACTACTACTACTACTACTACTACTACCACCAGTACTACTACTACTACTACTACTACTACTACTACTACCACCAGTACTACTACTACTACTACTACTACTACTACTACTACTACCACCAGTACTACTACTACTACTACTACTACTACCAGTACTACTACTACTACTACTACTACTACCACCAGTACTACTACTACTACCATCAGTACTACTACTACTACTACTACTACTACTACTACTACTTCCACCAGTACTACTACTACTACTACTACTTACACCAGTACTACTACTACTACTACTACTACTACTACCACCAGTACTACTACTACTACTACTACTACTACTACTACTACACTACCACCAGTACTACTACTACTACTACTACTACTACAACACTACCACCAGTACTACTACTACTACTACTACTACTACCATCAGTACTACTACTACTACTACTACTACCACCAGTACTACTACTACTACTACCACCAGTACTACTACTACTACTACTACCACCAGTACTACTACCACCAGTACTACTACTACCACCAGTACTACTACTACTACCACCAGTACTACTACTACTACTACCACTACTACTACTACTACTACTACCACCACTACTACTACTACTACTACTACTACTACCACCAGTACTACTACTACTACCACAAGTACTACTACTACTACTACTACTACCACCAGTACTACTGCTACTACTACTACTACTACTACACTTCCACCAGTACTAGTATTACTACTACACTACCACCAGTACTACTACTACTACCACCAGTACTACTACTACTACTACTACTACCACCAGTACTACTACTACTACCACCAGTACTACTGCTACTTAAATCAGCTCATGTAATCTAGTCATAGTTAAGCACAACTTGAGTGAAGGACAGCCATTGAAAGCAACACAGAGAGTTAGATACAGGAGTTACAGCTGTGGACAGGCATATGCCTCTAACACGTCCGTCATGAAGAATCTCAGAGTGCCGATTTAAGCCGGCCCACAGGGAGCCTCCGGTAAAAGCAACAGCCATTACACTGAACTTCATTGAGCTCACAGGATGAGCTATAACACCCCTACCTGCCAGCGCCAGACAAGTCAACAGGGAGAGGCGTAGTCAGAGAGGGATTCTTCACCAGAGGACAGGAATAAATGAAACGATGATGATAGCCAGGCTTTCATGTGACACGTCCAGCTGCTACAGCCATGTTGGATGACTATGGGGAGGGACGGTCAATGCTTGGCCGTACTGTCAGAGTTTACAGTTATGGAGGAATGTTGTATGTTGTAACTGTGTGAATGTTGATGTGTGCATCGTTAATTATATGACAAGAGCTTGGGATTTCTGTCAACGTGTATTTATTGACATAGCCTTGCTCTGTGCAATGTTCTCCACCTCATCTAATTACACCAAGTCATGTCTTTCAATTTAAATAATACAAGATCAAATAAAAAAAAATCTATCTCACACTATTCAAATCAATGGGGGTTCTGAAATGTAAGCCAATTATCTCCGAGTCATTTTTTTTGCAGATAGAACCTTAGAATTCTAAACGTCACTCACTATTGGTCAATATATAACCTTGTGATAGAACCTTAGAATTCTAAACGTCACTCACTATTGGTCAATATATAACCTTGTTTTTTTTCTCCCTTCCTCGACATGACAGAATCATTTTCACCTTCATATGATCTGAAATGGCTTTGTAAAGGATTATCCCAATAGGACACCATGTGCACAGGGAGGATTATACAACACCAGATGTACATGATGGAATATACAGAACTGACTTCTATAGAAACGTGTTGAAGTTGTGAGACAGACACTGTTCCACCTTGGAGAGTAATGACTATACAGGACTTCATCTAGTGTGAGGAAAAGTGAAAGAGAATGTCTTCTTCGTGGGATAAACATCAGGGAATGTCTTCTTCGTGGGATAACCATCAGATAACCTCTTTCTTTTCTACATTTCTTATTTTCTTTATCGTTTTACCGTTTTATCGTGACAGGAGCTTATGCCGTTTTCCTGATTAAAAAGGAAGTACCTTTCTTTTGCTCCTACAGAAATGTTTTACAGCAGAGAGCAGGTATGACCTACATATGACTTGATAGAGAGAGCAGGTATGACCTACATATGACTTGATATAGAGAGCAGGTATGATCTACATATGACTTGATAGAGACAGCAGGTATGACCTACATATGACTTGATAGAGACAGCAGGTATGACCTACATATGACTTGATAGAGAGAGCAGGTATGATCTACATATGACTTGATAGAGAGAGCAGGTATGATCTACATATGACTTGATAGAGAGAGCAGGTATGACCTACATATGACTTGATATAGAGAGCAGGTATGACCTACATATGACTTGATATAGAGAGCAGGTATGATCTACATATGACTTGGTATAGAGAGCAGGTATGATCTACATATGACTTGGTATAGAGAGCAGGTATGATAATCATATGACTTGATATAGAGAGCAGGTATGACCTACATATGACTTGATATAGAGAGCAGGTATGATCTACATATGACTTGATAGAGACAGCAGGTATGATAATCATATGACTTGATACAGAGAGCAGGTATGATCTACACATGACTTGATATAGAGAGCAGGTATGAATGAATGGAATGGAATGTTCGCACAGCCTGTTTTGACTGGAGTGATGCTTAGAATTCCATTTCGCCTAAACGGCACAAAACATTATATCCCTTTTTATTTTACCACTACAATCTGTTAGTCTCACGAAACTGAAAAAAACACTCGATGGTGTCAACTGTGCTTATGTCTGCGTAATGAGAAAGTAGGGAAGAAATTAAAACATCTGATTATTTCTGGTCTAGTAATCGATGACAAACGAGCTCGCTGCCCAGACTTACATAATTACTAAGAGGAGATTCTCCTGATTAAAACAGTGCCCGTTTAGAATATACACATTGTGAGATATTTGGCAAAATAGACCGGCATGCCTCTCCATAGGAAAACAATGGGGGGGAGCTCAGCGTTCCAAGGGCAAAACGTATTTTAGGGCTAGCATTTGATGACAACCAAGCTCGCTGCCCGGACTTACATAATTACAAAGAGGAGATTCTCATGATTAAATTGGCGACTGACTTGAAAATAAACCAAATAGACACATTGCGAGATATTTGGCTAAATATACAGACATGCCTATATTTGCCCTATAGGAAACAATGGGACGACCTCATAGTTCCATGAGTCATTTTAATTAACTACCAACAACGTGATCAGGTCTCATAGCCAATGAAAGTGAAGCAGGCATTGTGATGTAGAACAATAAGCTGGGAATAGAACGTTCGGAAGACGAGCTGTTGCCACGGTGCTCAATAGAACTAATAGGAGCTGGCAGGGTGAAAAATGCACAAAATAAGGCCAGGTTTTTTGTGATTACTTCAAAACGACAGCAAGCAGCTGGGAAATATGGTCATTTTATGAAACTGTGCTCCACGGCGGATGCAGTTAATTAGTTATCAGAAAAAAAAAAACATTGTTTAAAATGTAATGTGTCCTAGCCTACCGTTGCAGACGATAACACGTTAGGTAGTTTAGTCACCAAACCAACATATTTTGTTCATTTAAAATCCGGCAGTCGACTTGGTTGTAAAGTGTACCAAAAGGAGAAACACTATAGACTAACGTATACAAGACTCCTGTATGTATGTCAATTGTTAGGCTCATTGCAATAACTGTCACTGTCGTCTTAAGACTCATTTGTATTTATATCAATTGTGCATGGGGTCATTGCATATACTGAAATGCAACACAGAAGATAGACTGTGTGTGTGTTTAATAATAATTTATAACGTAACAACACCAATAATAACAATAATAATAATACTACATGTTCTATTCCCTTGTTTACAGAGTAGGTGTGCAGCAGTCAAACCCAGTGATGCTACTGGTCTATCCTCATCTACAGTTGTGACACAGACACTCCAGCAAGCATTTAAAAAGGCACTAGGCTACCCTGCCGCCCCAACAAGGCAGCAGAGAGGTGAAGAGGGTCAGATTCGACCACCACAGAAGAAGAGATCAAGGTCTACCTATCTCTGCCAACCATTCCAGCAGAAGAGGATCCACTGGTGTGATGGAGGGGCCCTGCATCAGACCTGCCTCACCTTGCCAGGGTTGCCAGGAAGCGTTTGTGCCTCCCGGCAACCAGCGTGACATCAGAGAGAGAGTGTTCAGTGCCAACGGGCACATTGTCTCCGTCGCAGATCACTACTTTAACCGGACAAAATAAATATGCTGACATTTTTACATTTCAATCTCAAGTGAACAAATATGCATACAGGCAGGATGTTAGGCCAATATACAGGATGTTAGGCCAGCATACAGGATGTTAGGCCAGCATACAGGATGTTAGGCCAACAAACAGGATGTTAGGCCAACAAACAGGATGTTAGACCACCATACAGGATGTTAGACCACCATACAGGATGTTAGACCAGCATACAGGATGTTAGACCAGCATACAGGATGTTAGGCCACCATACAGGATGTTAGACCAACATACAGGATGTTAGACCAACATACAGGATGTTAGGCCAGCATACAGGATGTTAGACCAACATACAGGATGTTAGGCCACCATACAGGATGTTAGGCCAACATACAGGATGTTAGACCAACATACAGGATGTTAGACCAACATACAGGATGTTAGACCAACATACAGGATGTTAGGCCACCATACAGGATGTTAGACCAACATACAGGATGTTAGACCAACATACAGGATGTTAGACCAACATACAGGATGTTAGACCAACATACAGGATGTTAGGCCACCATACAGGATGTTAGACCAACATACAGGATGTTAGACCAGCATACAGGATGTATAACCGTGGTAATACTGGTAACAGTGATAATACTGATAACCATAATACTACCTATAACCGTGGTAATACTGGTAACAGTGATAATACTGATAACCATAATACTACCTATAACCGTGGTAATACTGGTCACCGTGGTAATACTGATAACCATAATACTACCTATAACCGTGGTAATACTGGTAACAGTGATAATACTGATAACCATAATACTACCTATAACCGTGGTAATACTGGTCACCGTGGTAATACTGATAACCATAATACTACCTATAACCGTGGTAATACTGGTAACAGTGATAATACTGATAACCATAATACTACCTATAACCGTGGTAATACTGGTAACAGTGATAATACTGATAACCATAATACTACCTATAACCGTGGTAATACTGGTAACAGTGATAATACTGATAACCATAATACTACCTATAACCGTGGTAATACTGATAACCATGATAATACTGATAACCATAATACTACCTATAACCGTGGTAATACTGGTAACAGTGATACTACTGATAACCATAATACTACCTATATCCCTGGTAATACTGATAACCATGATACTACCTATATCCGTGGTAATACTGGTAACCATGATACTACCTATATCCGTGGTAATACTGGTAACCATGGTAATACTGATAACAGTGATAATACTGAAAACCATGACACTACCTATAACCGTGGTAATACTGGTCACCGTGGTAATACTGATAACCATGGTAAACGTGGTAATACTGATAACAGTGATAATACCGATAGTCATGATACCACCTATAACTGTGGTAATACTGATAGTCATGATACCACCTATAACTGTGGTAATACTGATAGTCATGATACCACCTATAACTGTGGTAATACTGATAACCGTGATATTACTGATAACCGCGGCAATACCGATAACCGTGATAATACTCAAAACCGCGATAATACTGATACCCGTGATAATACTGATAGTCATGATACCACCTATAACCGTGGTAATACCGATAACCGTGATATTACTGATAACCGTGATATTACCGATAACCGCGACAATACCGATAACCGTGATAATACTGATAACCGCGGCAATACTGATAACCGTGATACTACTGATAACCGTGATAATACCGATAACCGTGATGTTACAGATACCCGTGATACTACCTATAACATAGTTTTATTACAGACTTAAATACTCCTCAGTTTCATCTGCTGTGCCTGGGGGGCTGATCTCAGACGATCCCGCAGGTGAAGAAGCTGGATGTAGACGTCCTGGGATGGCGTGGTTACACGTGGTCTGTGGATGTGGACGTCCTGGGATGGCGTGGTTACACGTGGTCTGTGGATGTGGACGTCCTGGGATGGCATGGTTACACGTGGTCTGTGGATGTGGACGTCCTGGGATGGCGTGGTTACACGTGGTCTGTGGATGTGGACGTCCTGGGATGGCGTGGTTACACGTGGTCTGTGGATGTGGACGTCCTGGGATGGTGTGGTTACACGTGGTCTGTGGATGTGGACGTCCTGGGATGGCGTGGTTACACGTGGTCTGCAGTTGTGAAGCCGGTTGGAAGTGCTGACAAATTCTCTAAAACGACGTTGGCAGAGAAATTAACATTCAAATACTGTATCTGGCAACAGCTCTGGTGGATATCCCTGCAGTAAACATCCCAATTGCATGCCCCCTTAAAACTTGAGACATCTGTGGCATTGTGTTATGTGAGAAAACTGCACATTTTAGAGTGGCCTTTTATTGTCCCCAGCACAAGGTGCACCTGTGTAATGATTGTGTCGGCCCCTCCCTGCTCTGTCTACTGGGTTTTGCTGAGCTTACTTCCTGCAGGAGATTGATAGGTGGAGTAGGAGAGATGGGCGGAGCTGGGAGGGTGGTCAGTGCTCATAGGACACGCCTGTGAAAGCTCAGCTGTGGCATAAAGCCACCGTTACCCCATTCAGCAAGAGATTCCTCTCTCCATGCATATCTTATTGATGTTTCGTTGTGACTTTGGCAGTTGACACCTAATTTATTGACCTTCATGCCTCATCTGATTATTGTTGTGAGTGTTGACTTTATTTACGGGATGAATTCATGTGTTGTTTCCCCATTGTTTGTTACAATCTTGAGACAGGTTGTAAGATGAACGTGCTGTTTAATCATCTCGATATGCCACATCTGTCAGGTGGATGGATTATCTTGGCAAAAGGAGAAATGCTCACGAACAGGCATGTAAACAAATGTAAAAACACAACAATGAGGAGAAGTAAGACTGTTTGTGCGTATGAAAACATATCTGTGATCTTTTATTTCAGCTCATGAAACATGGGACCAACACTTTTACATGTTGTGTTTATATATTTGTTCAGTAAAATTCAAAACACTTAAAAACGTAAACCGTTAAAGATCTTCGATATCATGATATCCCCCCCCTCTGGTCGACTTTAACCCCTTTTTTAAATGTAATTTCAGTCACTGTGTTGAACTTTGTGAATCAAAATGTAACGTGACCATCACAGAAAAATATGGATCTGTAGGAACCAGTACCAGGCTGAGTCCCAAATGGTGCCATATTGCCTATACAGTGCACTGCTCTATAGGGCTGAGCATAGGACCCCATAAGGGATGTAGACACTGCTCTATAGGGCTGAGCATAGGACCCCATAAGGGATGTAGGCACTGCTCTATAGGGCTGAGCATAGGACCCCATAAGGGATGCAGACACTGCTCTATAGGGCTGAGCATAGGACCCCATAAGGGATGCAGACACTGCTCTATAGGGCTGAGCATAGGACCCCATAAGGGATGTAGACACTGCTCTATAGGGCTGAGCATAGGACCCCATAAGGGATGTAGACACTGCTCTATAGGGCTGAGCATAGGACCCCATAAGGGATGCAGAAACTGCTCTATAGGGCTGAGCATAGGACCCCATAAGGGATGTAGACACTGCTCTATAAGGCTGAGCATAGGACCCCATAAGGGATGTAGACACTGCTCTATAGGGCTGAGCATAGGACCCCATAAGGGATGCAGACACTGCTCTATAGGGCTGAGCATAGGACCCCATAAGAGATGCAGACACTGCTCTATAGGGCTGAGCATAGGACCCCATAAGGGCTGAGCATTGGACCCCATAAGGGCTGAGCATAGGACCCCATAAGGGATGTAGACACTGCTCTATAGGGCTGAGCATAGGACCCCATAAGGGATGCAGACACTGCTCTATAGGGCTGAGCATAGGACCCCATAAGGGATGCAGACACTGCTCTATAGGGCTGAGCATAGGACCCCATAAGGGAGGTAGACACTGCTCTATAGGGCTGAGCATAGGACCCCATAAGGGATGTAGACACTGCTCTACGGGGCTGAGCATAGGACCCCATAAGGGATGTAGACACTGCTCTATAGGGCTGAGCATAGGACCCCATAAGGGATGTAGACACTGCTCTATAGGGCTGAGCATAGGACCCCATAAGGGATGCAGACACTGCTCTACAGGGCTGAGCATAGGACCCCATAAGGGATGTAGTCACTGCTCTATAGGGCTGAGCATAGGACCCCATAAGGGATGTAGACACTGCTCTATAGGGCTGAGCATAGGACCCCATAAGGGATACAGACACTATTAAAGCTGAGTGATATATATTCAATACAGCTGAATGTGTTAATGACATTTCTATTTTGTCCTATCAACATAGCGATGTGTCATCTTTCCCTGGCATAATCAGGCAAACTCAGCCACGTGCAACTGCAACACTCAATTTGGCCACTATATTTGACTGAACAATGTATACCGGCACAACATTCGCGGGGGTAAGGCTATAATGACAAACAATTCTATTATTTGGGGTTGGTTTGTTATATATATATATTTTATACAGCTGATCAAATAAAGGGAAGGTCTTACTAACTTAGGCCCATTGTTCCTCTGGGAGCATCGACCCCCTCTCCATCTCATTCTGTTCTGGGCGGTCTTCTCCAGCTCCTTCCACCCCATGCCGGTTTTCCTTGTGGTTCTCTAGCTTGTTCCACCCCATGCCGGTTCTCCTTGTGTTTCTCTAGCTTGTTCCACCCCATGCCGGTTCTCCTTGTGTTTCTCTAGCTTGTTCCACCCCATGCCTGTTCTCCTTGAGTTTCTCTAGCTCATTCCACCCCATGCCGGTTCTCCTTGTTTCTCCAGCTCCTTCCACCCCATGTCGGTTCGCCTTGTGTTTCTCTAGCTCGTTCCACCCCATGCCGGTTCTCCTTGTGTTTCTCTAGCTCGTTCCACCCCATGCCGGTTCTCCTTGTGTTTCTCTAGCTCGTTCCACCTCATGTCGGTTCGCCTTGTGTTTCACTAGCTCATTCCACCCCATGCCGGTACTCCTTGTGTTTCTCTAGGTCATTCCACCCCATGCCGGTTCTCCTTGTGTTTCTCTAGCTCGTTCCACCCCATGCCGGTTCTCCTTGTGTTTCTCTAGCTCATTCCACCCCATGCCGGTTCTCCTTGTGTTTCTCTAGCTCGTTCCACCCCATGCCGGTTCTCCTTGTATTTCTCTAGCTCGTTCCACCCCATGCCAGTTCTCCTTGTGTTTCTCCAGCTCATTCCACCCCATGCCGGTTCTCCTTGTTTCTCCAGCTCATTCCACCCCATGCCGGTTCTCCTTGTGTTTCTCCAGCTCCTTCCACCCCATGCCGGTTCTCCTTGTGTTTCTCCAGCTCCTTCCACCCCATGCCTGTTGTCTCCTTGTGTTTCTCCAGTGGTCCTCTTTTACTCTTGCCTTGTGGGTTCCAGGAAATGGTTTCCCTGGTGATGGGAGTGTCATACACAGTCAATGTACAGTAAAGTCTAAATTCTGAATGGTTTCAGATGATCAACCCCACAAAATATGTTACATTAATGAATGACAGACTACGATGAGAAACGTCATTACTCTCCTTTCAGCTTGGGCAATGCAGCGCTTGCCTGTGTTAATGACATTTCTATTTTGTCCTATCAACATAGCGATGTGTCATCTTTCCCTGGCATAATCAGGCAAACTCAGCCACGTGCAACTGCAAAACTCAATTTGGCCACTATATTTGACTGAACAATGTATACCGGCACAACATTCGCGGGGGTAAGGCTATAATGACAAACAATTCTATTATTTGGGGTTGGTTTGTTTTGTGGAGGCTCATTTCAAAGTCCTGAAAAAACAGGTTTTGAGATGAGTGTTTGCATCAGAGCAGAAACAGCAGTATTTCACGGTGCACTGTACACACTCAGATCCAATACTAAAGAAGAAGATGGTGATTTGTACTATATAGACCCACAGTACAAATACTTCTTACACTCCTATACAAGAGATCCTCCTTATTTACACTCAATACACATCATATTTCAAACTCCTCCATACTAAAGAGACATATTTTGCCTGTCTCCAACCTATAATGTCCCTGTCCGGCTCTCTTCTCCAACCCAAAATGTCCCTGTCCAGCTCTCTTCTCCAACCCATAATGTCCCTGTCCATCTCTCTTCTCCAACCCATAATGTCCCTGTCCAGCTCTCTTATCCAACCCATAATGTCCCTGTCTAGCTTCTTTCTCCATTCCATAATGTCCCTGTCCAGCTCTCTCCTCCAATCTATAATGTCCCTGTCCAGCTCTCTTCTCAAACCCATAATGCCCCTGTCTAGCTCCCTTCTCCAACCCATAATGTCCCTGTCCATCTCTTCTCCAACCCATAATGTCCCTGTCCAGCTCTCTGCTCCAACCCATAATGTCCCTGTCCAGCTCTCTGCTCCAACCCATAATGTCCCTGTCCAGCTCTCTTCTCCAACCCATAATGTCCCTGTCCGGCTCTCTTCTCCAACCCATAATGTCCCTGTCCGGCTCTCTTCTCCAACCCAAAATGCCCCTGTCCAGCTCTCTTCTCCAACCCATAATGTCCCTGTCCAGCTCTCTCCTCCGACCTATAATGTCCCTGTCCATCTCTTCTCCAACCCATAATGTCCCTGTCCGGCTCTCTTCTCCAACCCATAATGTCCCTGTCCGGCTCTCTTCTCCAACCCATAATGTCCCTGTCCATCTCTCTCCTCCAACCCATAATGTCCCTGTCCAGCTCTCTTCTCCAACCCATAATGTCCCTGTCTAGCACTTCTCCAACCCATAATGTCCCTGTCCAGCTCTCTTCTCCAACCCATAATGTCCCTGTCTAGCACTTCTCCAACCCATAATGTCCCTGTCCAGCTCTCTTCTCCAACCCATAATGTCCCTGTCCAGCTCTCTTCTCCAACCCATAATGTCCCTGTCCGGCTCTCTTCTCCAACCCATAATGTCCCTGTCCAGCTCTCTTCTCCAACCCATAATGTCCCTGTCCAGCTCTCTTCTCCAACCCATAATGTCCCTGTCCCGTCCCTGTCCAGCTCTCTTCTCCAACCCATAATGTCCCTGTCCAGCTCTCTTCTCCAACCCATAATGTCCCTGTCCATCTCTCTTCTCCAACCCATAATGTCCCTGGCCCTGTCCATCTCTTCTCCAACCCATAATATCCCTGTCCAGCCCTCTCTTCTCCAACCCATAATGTCCCTGTCCAGCTCTCTTCTCCAACCCATAATGTCCCTGTCCATCTCTCTTCTCCAACCCATAATGTCCCTGTCCAGCTCTCTTCTCCAACCCATAATGTCCCTGTCCAGCTCTCTTCTCCAACCCATAATGTCCCTGTCTAGCACTTCTCCAACCCATAATGTCCCTGTCCAGCTCTCTTCTCCAACCCATAATGTCCCTGTCCGGCTCTCTTCTCCAACCCATAATGTCCCTGTCCGGCTCTCTTCTCCAACCCATAATGTCCCTGTCCAGCTCTCTTCTCCAACCCATAATGTCCCTGTCCGGCTCTCTTCTCCAACCCATAATGTCCCTGTCCGGCTCTCTTCTCCAACCCAAAATGCCCCTGTCCAGCTCTCTTCTCCAACCCATAATGTCCCTGTCCAGCTCTCTTCTCCAACCCATAATGTCCCTGTCCGGCTCTCTTCTCCAACCCATAATGTCCCTGTCCAGCTCACTTCTCCAACCCATAATGTCCCTGTCCGGCTCTCTTCTCCAACCCATAATGTCCCTGTCCGGCTCTCTTCTCCAACCCATAATGTCCCTGTCCAGCTCTCTGCTATGTATTCCCTGTACTCTACTCTGATTACAACCATACTGTACATCCGTATGGCACACTGTCAAGTAACTAACCGTCATTCCAGCAGTTTTGTGAGATGTCTTGCAAGGAGTGGTTTTCGGAGGTGAACACAACCTGTTGTAAACCTGAAAGAGAGAACAGAAGTGGTTTTAGGAGGTGAACACAACCTGTTATAAACCCGACAGAGAGAAGAGAAGTGGTTTTAGGAGGTGAACACAACCTGTTGTAAACCCGACAGAGAGAAGAGAAGTGGTTTTAGGAGATGTACACAACCTGTTATAAACCTGACAGAGAGAAGAGAAGTGGTTTTAGGAGGTGAACACAACCTGTTGTAAACCTGACAGAGAGAAGAGAAGTGGTTTTAGGAGGTGAACACAACCTGTTATAAACCAGACAGAGAGAAGAGAAGTGGTTTTAGGAGGTGAACACAACCTGTTGTAAACCCGACAGAGAGAACAGAAGTGGTTTTAGGAGGTGAACACAACCTGTTGTAAACCTGACAGAGAGAAGATAAGTGGTTTTAGGAGGTGTACACAACCTGTTGTGAACCTGACAGAGAGAACAGAAAACCCAACAGAGAGAAGAGAAGTGGTTTTAGGAGGTGAACACAACCTGTTGTAAACCTGACAGAGAGAAGAGAAGTGGTTTTAGGAGGTGAACACAACCTGTTGTAAACCTGACAGAGAGAAGAGAAGTGGTTTTAGGAGGTGAACACAACCTGTTGTAAACCCGACAGAGAGAAGAGAAGTGGTTTTAGGAGGTGAACACAACCTGTTGTAAAGTACAAACGTTGGATAAAAGTGAGAGCAGTTTTTAGTTCTAATTGGTCGACTGTAACACACTAATCTATAACTCTACACACACACACACACACACACACACACACACACACACACACACACACACACACACACACTCTTCCTTTTTCCCTGCAAACACCTCCGTCTCCAGAGAAACACCCACCAGAAACAGCCTGTTGTCACAGCCATTGTTTTTCCCAACACTTCACTTTTAGTAAATAGGCAGCTTTCTTTCACTCGTGTTGTGCCATCTCTTAGATCGGTTGTGTCTGCCACGTTTACAAGTCCCTATGTAACAGAACGTCTTGCAATGTTGGTTCAGAATAAAGATACTGTCTACGCATCATGTAAAAAAAAAAGATAGTCACCACTGAAAAGATGACTGAATAATAGATGATGATATGACAACATTTTGTTGGCGGGTATTGATCAGCACAGAGTAAGACAATGCAGGCACTAGTACTTTGGAAGTGTAAAGAATCTCTTCTTCGTCTGAGGAAGAGTAGTCAAGATCGGACAAAAGAACAAGAGAATAAATGTAAACCGAAACAGTCCCGTATGGTGCAAACACTGAAATGGAAAATAATCACCCACAACTCAAAATGGGAAAACAGGCTGCCTAAGTATGGCTCTCAATCAGGGACAACGATAGACAGCTGCCTCTGATTGAGAACCATACCAGGCCAAACACATAGAAACAGAAAACCTAGAACTACAACATAGAATACCCACCCACATCACACCCTGACCAAACTAAAAATAGAAACATACAAAGCATACAAAGCTGATCTACGGTCAGGGCGTGACAGGAAGAGCTTAAACATTCCACAAGCTGTATTCTTGTGAGCAAACACAACCCAGAACACATCTGAACCGATTTGGATGTTGAACAGAAATCAAAACAATTTATAAACATCTAAAAGTCCTGGCGGATCCTGGCTGACTGGCGGCTCTGGCGGCTCCTTGCAGACTGGCGGCTCTTTGCAGACTGGAGGCTCTGGTGGCTCCTTGCAGACCGTGCATCCGGAAAGTATTCATACCCCTGGACTTTTTCCACATTTTGTTACGTTACAGCCTTATTCTAAAATGGATTAAATAGTTTTCCCCCCTCTCATCAATCTACACCCAATACCCCATAATGACAAAGCAAAAAACAGGTTTCGACATTTTGTAATCGTATTAAATAAATAAAAAACTGAAATATCACATTTACATAAGTATTCAGACCCTTTACTCAGTACTTTGTTGAAGCATTTTTGGCAGTGATTACAGCCTGGAGTCTTCTTGGGTATGACGCTACAAGCTTGGAACACCTATATTTGGGGAGTTTCTCCCATTCTTCTCTGCAGATCCTCTCAAGCTCTATCAGGTTGGGGAGCGTTGCTGCACAGCTATTTTCAGGACTCTCCAGAGATGTTTGATGGGGTTTCAAGTCCGGGCTCTGGCTCTGGCTGGGCCACTCAAGGACATTCAGAGACTTGTCACGAAGCCACTCCTGCATTGTCTTGGCTGTGTGCTTATTGTTGTTGTCCTGTTGGAAGATGAACCTTCGATCCCAGTCTGAGCTCCTGAGTGCTCTGGAGCAGGATTTCATCAAGGATCTCTCTGTACTTTGCTCCGTTCATCTTTCCCTTGATCCTGACTAGTCTCCCAGTCCCTGCCGCTGAAAGATATCCCAACAGAATGATGCTGCCACCACCATACTTCCCCATAAGGATGGTGCCAGGTTTCCTCCAGACGTGACGCTTGGCATACAGGCCAAAGAGTTCAATCTTGGTTTCATCAGACCACATAATCTGCTTTCTCATGGTCCGAGTCCTTTACTTGCTTTTTTTGGCAAACTGCAAGTGGGCTGTCGTGCCTTTTACTGAGGATTGTCTTCAGTCTGGCCACTCTAACATAAAGGCCTGATTGGTACAGTGCTGCAGAGATGGTTGTCCTTCTGGAAGGTTCTCCCATCTCCACAGAGGAACTCTGGAGCTATGTCAGTAACCATCAGGTTCTTGGTCACCTCCCTGACCAAGGCCCTACTCCCCCGATTGCTCAGTTTGGCCGGGCTGCCAGCTCTAGGAAGAGTTTTGGTGGTTCCAAACTTCTTCCATTTAAGAATGATGGAAGCCACTATGTTATTGGGTACCTTCAATGCTGCAGAAATGTATTGGTACCCTTCCCCAGATCTGTGCCTCGACATAATCCTGTCTCGGAGCTCTTTCCAAATCATGTCCAATCAATTGAATTTACCACAGGTGGAATCCAATCCAGTTGTAAAAATTGTTCAAGAGTGATAAATGGAAACAGGATGCACCTGAGCTCAATTTCAAGTGTCAGAGCAAAGGGTCTGAATACTTATGTCAATAAGGTATGTTTAAAAAAAAATGTTTTAATACATTTGGAAACATTTCTAAAAACCTGTTTTTGCTTTGAGGTAGTGTGATGTCATTATGAGGTATAATAAAGTTTATAATAAAGTTTAAATAAAAAAATTGCCTGAAGGTATGGAACGGCAGTTCAGTTCCTCTTGCTGCTACGTAGGCAAGTACCATGGTCTTGTAGTGGATGCGAGCTTCGACTGGAAGCCAGTGGAGTGTGTGGAGGACCGGGGAGACATGGGAGAACTGCAGCATTCTGGATAAATTACAATGGTTTGATGGCATAAGCGGGGATCCCCACGAACAGCGAGTTGCAGTAGTCTAGACGGGAGATGACAAGAGCCTGGATTAGTTTCCTGTATGAGGTAGGGTCGTACTCCACGGATGTTGTAGAGCATGAACCTGCAGGAGCGGGCCACTGCTTTGATGTTCGCAGAGTACAACAGGGTGTGGTTCAGGGTTCTTTGCACTCTGGTAGGACGACACTATGGAGTTGTCAACCGTCATGGAGGAGTCTTTGAGCGGACAGGCCTTCACAGGAGGAAGAGAAGCTCAGCCTTGTTGAGCTTGAGGTGGAGGGCCGACATCCAAGCTGAGATATCTGCCAGGCACACAGAAATGCGTGTCGCCACCTGGGAGTCAAAAGGGCAAAGTAGAAAAGCAGTTGAGTGTCATCCGCATATCAATGATAGGAGATACAATGTGCAGATACGATGGAGCCGAGTGACTTTGTGTATAGAGAGAAGTGGAGGGGGCCTAGAACCGAGCCCTGGGAGACACCAGTAGTGAGAGTATGTGGTGCAGACACAGATCCACGTCACCTAGTAGGGAGCGGCCTGCCAGGTAGGACGTAATTCAAGAGTGTGCAGAGCCTGAGACGCCCAGCCCTGAGAGGGTGGAGAGGAGGATCTGACTGAGCCTGAGACGCCCAGCCCTGAGAGGGTGGAGAGGAGGATTTGACAGAGCCTAAGACGCCCAGCCCTGAGAGGGTGGAGAGGAGGCAGAGCCTGAGACGCCCAGCCCTGAGAGGGTGGAGAGGAGGCAGAGCCTGAGACGCCCAGCCCTGAGAGGGTGGAGAGGAGGCAGAGCCTGAGACGCCCAGCCCTGAGAGGGTGGAGAGGAGGCAGAGCCTGAGACGCCCAGCCCTGAGATGGTGAAGAGGAGGATCTGATAATTCAAGGTGTCGAAGGCAGTGGATAGATCTAGAGTTGGAAAGAAATAAAGCGAAGGCCGACAGTGCGAGGTTGAAGACGCCAAGTACAAAGAGTGGTGAGAAAATTAGCTTATCAAGGTGTCAAGCTCATTGAGGAACTCTCTAAGGGCACCTGGTGGGCGATAGATGACAATAATGTTAAGTGGGCAAGAGACAGTGACAGCATGGAACTCAAATGGGGAGATGGACAGGTGAGAGAGAGATGGACAGGTGAGAGAGGAGATGGACAGGTGAGGAGGGAGAAAAGAGAAAATCTCCAGTTAGTAGGAATGAGTAGCTCTGTTCCATCACCGTGACGATCAGATGTTCTCAGACTATGAGAGAAAAGGTAGTCAGATGAAGAGAGAGCAGCTGGAGTAGCAGTGTTCTCTGGGGTGAGCCATGTCTCCGTCGGGGCCAAAAGGTCTAGGGATAGAAGGGCAGCATAGGCTGAGATGAACTCTGTGTTCTTGACCGCAGATGGGCAGTTCAAACCGCTGCCGGAGGCCAGGAATAACTCCTGGGTTGTGCGAGCAGGGTCCACTAAATTAGAAGGATTGCAGCCAAGGGGTGGGGAGCGTCTGTAAAGCCGACAGGGAGAGGAGCGAACTGGGATAGAAAACACACACATGGTTGCCAAAGCTACAAAAAGAGCAAAATGAGATAATCTGTAAATACAGTGCCTTGCGAAAGTATTCGGCCCCCTTGAACTTTGCGACCTTTTGCCACATTTCAGGCTTCAAACATAAAGACATAAAACTGTATTTTTTGTGAAGAATCAACAACAAGTGGGACACAATCATGAAGTGGAACGACATTTATTGGATATTTCAAACATTTTTAACAAATCAAAAACTGAAAAATTGGGCGTGCAAAATTATTCAGCCCCTTTAAGTTAATACTTTGTAGCGCCACCTTTTTGCTGCGATTACAGCTGTAAGTCGCTTGGGGTATGTCTCTATCAGTTTTGCACATCGAGAGACTCTCGATTGGATTCAGGTCTGGACTTTGACTTGGCCATTCTAACACCTGGATATGTTTATTTTTGAACCATTCCACAGTTTTATATCTTTATGTTTGAAGCCTGAAATGTGGCAAAAGGTCGCAAAGTTCAAGGGGGCTGAATACTTTCGCAAGGCATTGTAACTAGTTAAGATACTGAAGTGAGAGTCTTCCTCTCTTTCCTACAGGGAGAGGAGCGAACTGGGATAGAAAACACACACATGGTTGCCATGGTTCCTCTCTTTCCTTCCTCGAACAACTCGGCAGAACCGTCTTTGTTTCAGCAACGGCCTTAGTTTTGCCGACGAGACCCAGACCCCTCTTTAAACGCTGCTGCTACTCTCTTTTTATTATCTATGCATAGTCACTTTAACTCTACCTACATGTACATAATACCTCAATTACCTAGAGTACACACACATGGTTGCCTCCACATTGACCCTGTATCAGTACCCCCTGTATGTAGCCTCCACATTGACTCTGTACCAGTACCCCCTGTATATTGCCTCCACATTGACTCTGTACCGGTACCCCTGTATATAGCCTCCACATTGACTCTGTACCAGTACCCCCTCTATATAGCCTCCACATTGACTCTGTACCAGTACCCCTGTACATAGCCTCCACATTGACTCTGTACCGGTACCCCTGTATATAGCCTCCACATTGACTCTGTACCAGTACCCCTGTACATAGCCTCCACATTGACTCTGTACCAGTACCCCTGTATATAGCCTCCACATTGACTCTGTACCGGTACCCCTGTATATAGCCTCCACATTGACTCTGTACCAGTACCCCCTCTATATAGCCTCCACATTGACTCTGTACCAGTACCCCTGTACATAGCCTCCACATTGACTCTGTACCGGTACCCCTGTATATAGCCTCCACATTGACTCTGTACCAGTACCCCTGTACATAGCCTCCACATTGACTCTGTACCGGTACCCCTGTATATAGCCTCCACATTGACTCTGTACCAGTACCCCCTCTATATAGCCTCCACATTGACTCTGTACCAGTACCCCTGTACATAGCCTCCACATTGACTCTGTACCAGTACCCCTGTATATAGCCTCCACATTGACTCTGTACCGGTACCCCTGTACATAGCCTCCACATTGACTCTGTACCAGTACCCCTGTATATAGCCTCCACATTGACTCTGTACCAGTACCCCTGTACATAGCCTCCACATTGACTCTGTACCAGTACCCCTGTATATAGCCTCCACATTGACTCTGTACCGGTACCCCTGTATATAGCCTCCACATTGACTCTGTACCAGTACCCCTGTATATAGCCTCCACATTGACTCTGTACCGATACCCCTGTATATAGCCTCCACATTGACTCTGTACCAGTACCCCTGTATATAGCCTCCACATTGACTCTGTACCAGTACCCCTGTATATAGCCTCCACATTGACTCTGTACCAGTACCCCTGTACATAGCCTCCACATTGACTCTGTACCAGTACCCCTGTATATAGCCTCCACATTGACTCTGTACCGGTACCCCCTGTATATAGCCTCCACATTGACTCTGTACCGTAACACCCTGTATATAGCCTCCACATTGACTCTGTACCAGTACCCCTGTATATAGCCTCCACATTGACTCTGTACCAGTACCACCTGTATATAGCCTCCACATTGACTCGGTACCAGTACCCCCTGTAAATAGCCTCCACATTGACTCTGTACCAGTACCCCTGTATATAGCCTCCACATTGACTCTGTACCAGTACCACCTGTATATAGCCTCCACATTGACTCTGTACCAGTACCCCCTGTATATAGCCTCCACATTGACTCTGTACCAGTACCACCTGTATATAGCCTCCACATTGACTCTGTACCAGGACCCCCTGTATATAGCCTCCACATTGACTCTGTACCGGTACCCCCTGTATAAAGCCTCCACATTGACTCTGTACTGGTACCCCCTGTATATAGCCTCCACATTGACTCTGTACCGGTACCCCCTGTATATAGCCTCCACATTGACTCTGTACCGGTACCACCTGTATACAGCCTCCACATTGACTCTGTACCGGTACCCCCTGTATATAGCCTCCACATTGACTCTGTACCGGTACCACCTGTATATAGCCTCCACATTGACTCTGTACCGGTACCACCTGTATATAGCCTCCACATTGACTCTGTACCGGTACCCCTGTATATAGTCTCCACATTGACTCTGTACCAGTACCCCCTGTATATAGCCTCCACATTGACTCTGTACCGGTACCCCCTGTATATAGCCTCCACATTGACTCTGTACCAGTACCCCCTGTATATAGCCTCCACATTGACTCTGTACCAGTACCACCTGTATAAAGCCTCCACATTGACTCTGTACCAGTATCACCTGTATAAAGCCTCCACATTGACTCTGTACCAGTACCCCTGTATATAGCCTCCACATTGACTCTGTACTGGTACCCCTGTATATAGCCTCCACATTGACTCTGTACCGGTACCCCCTGTATATAGCCTCCACATTGACTCTGTACCGGTACCCTGTATATAGCCTCCACATTGACTCTGTACCAGTACCCCTGTATATAGCCTCCACATTGACTCTGTACCGGTACCCCCTGTATATAGCCTCCACATTGACTCTGTACCGGTACCCCCTGTATATAGCCTCCACATTGACTCTGTACCGGTACCCCCTGTATATAGCCTCCACATTGACTCTGTACCGGTACCCCCTGTATATAGCCTCCACATTGACTCTGTACCAGTACCCCCTGTATATAGCCTCCACATTGACTCTGTACCAGTACCCCTGTATATAGCCTCCACATTGACTCTGTACCAGTACCCCCTGTATATAGCCTCCACATTGACTCTGTACCAGTACCCCTGTATATAGCCTCCACACTGACTCTGTACCGGTACCCCTGTATATAGCCTCCACATTGACTCTGTACCGTACCCCTGTATATAGCCTCCACATTGACTCTGTACCGGTACCCCTGTATATAGCCTCCACATTGACTCTGTACCAGTACCCCTGTATATAGCCTCCACATTGACTCTGTACCAGTACCCCTGTATATAGCCTCCACATTGACTCTGTACCAGTACCCCCTGTATATAGCCTCCACATTGACTCTGTACCAGTACCCCCTGTATATAGTCTCCACATTGACTCTGTACGGTACCCCTGTATATAGCCTCCACATTGACTCTGTACCAGTACCCCTGTATATAGTCTCCACATTGACTCTGTACCGGTACCCCCTGTATATAGTCTCCACATTGACTCTGTACCGGTACCCCTGTATATAGCCTCCACATTGACTCTGTACCGTACCCCCTGTATATAGCCTCCACATTGACTCTGTACCGGTACCCCTGTATATAGCCTCCACATTGACTCTGTACCAGTACCCCCTGTATATAGCCTCCACATTGACTCTGTACCGGTACCCCTGTATATAGCCTCCACATTGACTCTGTACCGGTACCCCCTATATAGCCTCCACATTGACTCTGTACCAGTACCCCTGTATATAGCCTCCACATTGACTCTGTACCAGTACCCCTGTATATAGCCTCCACATTGACTCTGTACCAGTACCCCCTGTATATAGCCTCCACATTGACTCTGTACCAGTACCCCCTGTATATAGTCTCCACATTGACTCTGTACCGGTACCCCTGTATATAGCCTCCACATTGACTCTCCTGTACCAGTACCCCTGTATATAGTCTCCACATTGACTCTGTACCGGTACCCCCTGTATATAGTCTCCACATTGACTCTGTACCAGTACCCCTGTATATAGCCTCCACATTGACTCTGTACCGGTACCCTGTATATAGCCTCCACATTGACTCTGTACCAGTACCCCCTGTATATAGCCTCCACATTGACTCTGTACCAGTACCCCCTGTATATAGCCTCCACATTGACTCTGTACCAGTACCCCTGTATATAGCCTCCACATTGACTCTGTACCAGTACCCCCTGTATATAGCCTCCACATTGACTCTGTACCGGTACCCCCTGTATATAGCCTCCACATTGACTCTGTACCGGTTACTCCTGTATATAGCCTCCACATTGACTCTGTACCGGTACCCCCTGTATATAGCCTCCACATTGACTCTGTACCAGTACCCCTGTATATAGCCTCCACATTGACTCTGTACCAGTACCACCTGTATATAGCCTCCACATTGACTCTGTACCAGTACCCCCTGTATATAGCCTCCACATTGACTCTGTACCAGTACCCCTGTATATAGCCTCCACATTGACTCTGTACCAGTACCCCTGTATATAGTCTCCACATTGACTCTGTACCGGTACCCCTGTATATAGCCTCCACATTGACTCTGTACCAGTACCACCTGTATATAGCCTCCACATTGACTCTGTACCAGTACCCCCTGTATATAGCCTCCACATTGACTCTGTACCAGTACCACCTGTATATAGCCTCCACATTGACTCTGTACCAGTACCCCCTGTATATAGCCTCCACATTGACTCTGTACCGGTACCCCCTGTATAAAGCCTCCACATTGACTCTGTACTGGTACCCCCTGTATATAGCCTCCACATTGACTCTGTACCGGTACCCCCTGTATATAGCCTCCACATTGACTCTGTACCGGTACCACCTGTATACAGCCTCCACATTGACTCTGTACCGGTACCCCCTGTATATAGCCTCCACATTGACTCTGTACCGGTACCACCTGTATATAGCCTCCACATTGACTCTGTACCGGTACCACCTGTATATAGCCTCCACATTGACTCTGTACCGGTACCCCTGTATATAGTCTCCACATTGACTCTGTACCAGTACCCCCTGTATATAGCCTCCACATTGACTCTGTACCGGTACCCCCTGTATATAGCCTCCACATTGACTCTGTACCAGTACCCCCTGTATATAGCCTCCACATTGACTCTGTACCAGTACCACCTGTATAAAGCCTCCACATTGACTCTGTACCAGTATCACCTGTATAAAGCCTCCACATTGACTCTGTACCGGTACCTCTGTATATAGCCTCCACATTGACTCTGTACCGGTACCCCCTGTATATAGCCTCCACATTGACTCTGTACCGGTACCCCTGTATATAGCCTCCACATTGACTCTGTACCAGTACCCCTGTATATAGTCTCCACATTGACTCTGTACCAGTACCCCCTGTATATAGCCTCCACATTGACTCTGTACCGGTACCCCTGTATATTGCCTCCACATTGACTCTGTACCGGTACCACTGTATATAGCCTCCACATTGACTCTGTACCGGTACCCCTGTATATAGCCTCCACATTGACTCTGTACCAGTACCCCCTGTATATAGCCTCCACATTGACTCTGTACCAGTACCCCTGTATATAGCCTCCACATTGACTCTGTACCGGTACTCCCTGTATATAGCCTCCACATTGACTCTGTACCGGTACCCCCTGTATATAGCCTCCACATTGACTCTGTACCGGTACCCCTGTATATAGCCTCCACATTGACTCTGTACCAGTACCCCCTGTATATAGCCTCCACATTGACTCTGTACCAGTACCCCCTGTATATAGCCTCCACATTGACTCTGTACCAGTACCCCTGTAT
This sequence comes from Oncorhynchus nerka, assembly GCF_034236695.1. Classification (NCBI taxonomy): domain Eukaryota; kingdom Metazoa; phylum Chordata; class Actinopteri; order Salmoniformes; family Salmonidae; genus Oncorhynchus; species Oncorhynchus nerka. The sequence continues at coordinate 192,731 of NW_027040451.1, forward strand.
ATAGCCTCCACATTGACTCTGTACCAGTACCCCCTGTATATAGCCTCCACATTGACTCTGTACCGGTACCCCTGTATATAGCCTCCACATTGACTCTGTACCAGTACTCCCTGTATATAGCCTCCACATTGACTCTGTACCGGTACCCCCTGTATATAGCCTCCACATTGACTCTGTACCGGTACCCCTGTATATAGCCTCCACATTGACTCTGTACCGGTACCCCTGTATATAGCCTCCACATTGACTCTGTACCGGTACCCCTGTATATAGCCTCCACATTGACTCTGTACCGGTACTCCCTGTATATAGCCTCCACATTGACTCTGTACCAGTACCCCCTGTATATAGCCTCCACATTGACTCTGTACCGGTACCCCTGTATATAGCCTCCACATTGACTCTGTACCAGTACCCCTGTATATAGCCTCCACATTGACTCTGTACCAGTACCCCTGTATATAGCCTCCACATTGACTCTGTACCAGTACCCCCTGTATATAGCCTCCACATTGACTCTGTACCAGTACCCCTGTATATAGCCTCCACATTGACTCTGTACCAGTACCCCCTGTATATAGCCTCCACATTGACTCTGTACCAGTACCCCTGTATATAGCCTCCACATTGACTCTGTACCAGTACTCCCTGTATATAGTCTCCACATTGACTCTGTACCGGTACTCCCTGTATATAGCCTCCACATTGACTCTGTACCGGTACCCCCTGTATATAGCCTCCACATTGACTCTGTACCAGTACCCCTGTATATAGCCTCCACATTGACTCTGTACCAGTACCCCCTGTATATAGCCTCCACATTGACTCTGTACCAGTACTCCCTGTATATAGCCTCCACATTGACTCTGTACCAGTACCCCCTGTATATAGCCTCCACATTGACTCTGTACCGGTACCCCTGTATATAGCCTCCACATTGACTCTGTACCGGTACCCCTGTATATAGCCTCCACATTGACTCTGTACCAGTACCCCTGTATATAGCCTCCACATTGACTCTGTACCAGTACCCCTGTATATAGCCTCCACATTGACTCTGTACCAGTACCCCCTGTATATAGCCTCCACATTGACTCTGTACCAGTACCCCTGTATATAGCCTCCACATTGACTCTGTACCAGTACCCCTGTATATAGCCTCCACATTGACTCTGTACCAGTACCCCTGTATATAGCCTCCACATTGACTCTGTACCGGCATTACCCCTGTATATAGCCTCCACATTGACTCTGTACCGGTACCCCCTGTATATAGCCTCCACATTGACTCTGTACCAGTACTCCCTGTATATAGCCTCCACATTGACTCTGTACCGGTACCCCTGTATATAGTCTCCACATTGACTCTGTACCGTACCCC